>NC_058081.1:685460688-685670688 GCF_014858855.1 Bufo gargarizans | reverse complement strand
CCAATTGCCTCCCCTCCCACCTATCAAGACCCTGTCAATGCCTCTTACCTTCAAAAGGGAAGCATCACAGTTGTGATGGGTCTTGAAGTGTCGGGGAACCGTTTTTAGGTTGTAAGGATCATCTTCTTCCTTCGTTCCTAGAATTCCAAGGACATGTTCTCGTGTCCTTTGTCTCAACTGTCTCGATGTCATTCCTACATAGGATAGATTACAGGGACAGGTGGCAACGTAGATCACCCCCACTGTTGGTGTGATCTCGTAGTTCTTGCGCCCAGTACAATCTGTGAAAGAATTTGTACACATAATATTGGGGCATGCCACACATTTTCCACACGGACGACATCCCCATTTGGGGCCCTTGAAACCAAAGAGGTTCCCTGTAGTCTTACCCTCATAATGACTATGGACTAGAATGTCCTTTAAATTCTTTTCACGCCTGAAGGTTAGAGAGGGATGATGTGGTACATAACTCCGTAGGGTATGGTCCAGCCGTAGTATATTCCAATGTTTCCCTAGGATAGAGGTAAGTTCCTCATGTCTGGAATTATATGATGTGATAAATCTCACCATTTTGCTTTCATTCTTCTGTTTACCCCTATCCTCCAGCAGTTTCACTCTTTTACTGTATTTAGCTCGCAGGTACGCCTTTATTACCAAGCGGTCACTGTATCCACGGTCTTTAAATCTCTTGGTTAAATCCACTGATCGTTTTTCAAAATCCTCATCCCTAGAACAGATTCTTTTCAACCTCAAGAACTGTCCCACCGGTATACCATCAAGTAATTTGTTCGGGTGATAGGAGTCGGCACGGAGGAGACTGTTCACAGCGGTCGGCTTCCGAAACAAATCTGTGTGGATAAAACCATCATTATCCACACATAGAGCCACATCTAAGAAGTCCATTTTGGTTCTCCCCATCTTATAGGTAAGATGAATATTTACATTGTTTGTATTGAGGAGTGTCATGAACTCCTGTAAATCCTCCATATTTCCCTGCCAAATCATGAGCACGTCATCTATATATCGGCTCCACATATGGACCTTCTCAATATGTTTTACTGGATCCGTCAAGAAGATGTTTCTCTCCCACAGCCCCAGGAAAAGGTTTGCGTAAGAGGGCGCACATGACGCCCCCATCGCGGTTCCCTGGAGCTGTAGGTAGAAAGATCCCTTAAACATGAAAAAATTGTGACGCAGTGTGAAGTCAAGTAATTCAAGGATAAATCCTGCATACTCACTTCGTGTGTTGGAGGTCATCAGATAATGTGTTGCAGCTAGGATCCCATCATCATGGCGGATAGATGTATATAGTGACTCAACATCACACGTCACCAAAATCATGTCTTCATCTAATTGCAGTCCGTCGACTTTTCGTAGTAGGTCACCAGTGTCCTTAAGGTATGACGGTAAACTGTCAACGAACGGTCGCAAAACATGATCAATTAGTTTGCTGACAGCCTCACACGTGCTGTTATTACCTGAGACTATCGGACGTCCTTGTGGGACCTTCGCATTTTTGTGAATCTTTGGCAACATGTAAAATGTTGCAATGGTGGGATCACTGGTGAGAAGGCAATTTTGTTCTTTGCAGGTAATTATTCCTGTATCTGCTGCTTTTTGTAATATCCTCCCCAAATCACCCTGAAAGGCAGTTAACGGGTTAAATGTCAGTTTCCGATAGCAGCTTGAATTCCTAAGCTGCCTGAAGGCCTCCCGTTCGTACATGTGGGTTGGCCATAAAACCACATTACCTCCTTTATCCGAACATTTGATTACGAGGTTCTCAATTTTGTTGAGTTGTTTTAGGGCCAAGCGTTGTCGTCTATTGAGATTATCTCCCGATGTAAATTTTTTTACAGACCTCAATTCATCTGTGACAACTTTAACAAAGATGTCTATATTTGGAAATAATGACATGGGGGGAAATTTCTTTGATTTAGGTATCAGGGCTGTAGGTAGTCTACTCACCGGTGCAACATCCAACTGTTCATTCTGTAGTTCCTCTAAAACACAAATTGCTTCCAATTCCACCGCCGTGAACACAGTGTCCTCCGTGCCGCCCCTATGATACAACTTCTTAAAAGTGAGGTTACGTGCGAATAACTGCAAATCCTTCACTGCTGAAAAGAGATTAAATCCTGTTTTAGGGATAAAATTTAAACCCAGACTCAACACCTCTAACTGCTCATTGCTCAAGATGTGGTCAGACAGATTGATTACCTGCAAACGCTGGTTCTTAGGGTCACCCGTACCCTGAAATCTCCTTGTTGATGGACGACTTCTCGCTGTTTCATTGCGTCTTCTCCCATATCATGTAGGGTATGTTCTAATATTTGAGTCAGAGTTACTCCCCTCATTTTCAGTTGAGACGAGTGAGGACACAGACGCACTCCTACTCCGTGATTCGAACCTCTTCTGTTTCCACTTGTAAATCCTATTTTGATCCAGATCCTGTAGATCTCTTTGAAATTTACTTTTCTTCCTTTCCTTGATTTGTTTCTCCCATATTTTAAAGGCTTCATCGACCTCACTCTTAAACAACACCCGTTCATTCTCATTCAGCACTTGGCTCATCTGATCTTCTAAGGTCTTTAATTCATTATCCACTTCTACCAACATTATATCATTCGTGGCAATGAGCGTCTGCATAAATGTCAGGGAGCATAGATTGCATGCTTCCTCCCATTTTGTATTGAGTTTCTCTGTGCCGAGATTATGGGACGGGAAGACCTGTACTCTTAGGCCACGTGGAATCAAATTCCTCACAATATATTGCTCCAATGATGTTCTATTCCACCAAATTTTTAGGCGTCTGTGTGAAAGATTTTTAAACTTACTCAATATCCTGTGAGTGGCTGCTCCCACTGTTAAAAATACTTTCTGCCTGGGACTTCCACGAGGCTTCCCGGGCTGAAAAATCCATTATAATGGATACACAAATCTGTAAAGACAATAAATTAACTTAACAGAGAATACAATCCCAAATAAGCGCAAAGCGAATAAACGCCCGGTATTGTTGCTGTCCTAGACCAACTAAGCGTATAAAACCAAAACTAGACTCAGAACAGCATGATTTAAACAAATGCAAAAATCTTTTATTGGACATACATTTGTTAAAACATACATATCCATATATATTTAAGCAGCACAAAGCCACACAGGATAATTCTTACAAGTCTGTTGTAAAATGTAGCAATGAATAATCCCAAACTGTGCAGAGTATACTCAGTCACAGCCCACAGTCAAAAATGTACAAAGTGCATAGTGCTCAACGTAAACAATGACCTAGGGAGAATAAATAATACAAGTAAATACAGACCAAGTAGTCCTGGATCCCTACACGTGTTTCGCGTTTGCTTCCTCAGGGGATTCTGTTGGTGTGTGTCGACTGTTCATATATAGTCTGCAAATTGACCGGAATGAGGGTCACCTGGGCTGCCAGTAAAGACTAGGAACCGGAAGTGAGATGTGCTCCACGCTGGAACGCATCATCACTTCCGGTCCAGTCTGTTATATCTAATGGTTATAGTTACTAATGGATCCCATCCGAGTAGGGGTATATATGCATAACATGTAGTATGAATTGGAATTATTTTAATTATATATATGTCCATATTTATTTCACTTCACCTTCATCATTCTTTCACCAATTATTTTATCACCTTTTATCACATTATCACTTTTTTGGCATGTATCACCTTTTTTTCTCTTTTCTTCCTCACTCTTTGTCACTTATTTTAACTTATAAATGAACATTAAATGTCTTGATTGATATGATATATAGGATTTGTTCCACAGTATATATTTTTTATATATATAATGATTTATCTGATGCACTTTATTTATTTGTACTTGGGGATGGTTTCCCTGAAGTGTATATTTATTAATACTTGAATATCTGTATAAGTTTACCTCCATAAATTTACATTGCTTGTGCTCTAGTGTGGAACGGAATAGATATTCACCCGATCCCATATTTATCCAGAGAGTGGAGTACTATTTGCGTTCCAGTGTGGAACGCACTATGCGTCGAATGTGTCCATGTGATATGCTGTCACGTTGGGCTGGGATGTGGGAGGTGGCCGCGTCGGTTGGCTCTGGAGGTGATGCGTTCCACAGTGGACCGCATACCGGATATCCGGTTCCTGGGTGTGGTGCTCTGTGGAGCGGTCTTCCCAGGCCTCCTTCTCGCCGCCTCCTCTCACATTCTCTTCACTTAGTGATAGTATATGGGTCCTCTACAGATGATGAGACGGGTTATTGCTTTGGCCGATTAGCTATTAAGTGTCCGGATACCGACTGGACCGGAAGTGATGATGCGTTCCAGCGTGGAGCACATCTCACTTCCGGTTCCTAACCCAACCCCCCGCACAACGCGCACTTCTGCTCTGGGCAGCTGGCGCTGAAGTGAGAGGGGCTGCCGCACTTATAACAGAGCTTAGGCTGCCCCCTGTAAAAAAACAGGATCCTGTCACGGCCGATGAAGGCAGATGACGGAATGTAGGAAACCGTACCTCCTAGATTCTTCAATTTAACGTTGAAGGTCCAGGCGCCCGCCTAGATGCCAAACTCGTCCAGGTTTTTCTCTGGGACACCCTGGACGTCCCCGTACCGACCCAACCAGGTCAAGATGTCCGTACAAGAAAGTGACTCGTTACGGGTGAGAACGGTCACCTTCTTCACCTCATTCTGGTGGGTCACCGGGTAAGCCTGGAAACCGCGCCAGTCCGGCATGTTCTTCACCAGCTGGTATCCGGACCAGAACAGCTCAAGGCCCTCTGACCGGACAAAACTGATGTCGAACTCCTTGGAACCAAACGGATGTATCAAGGCGAAGATGTCAGCCGCCTTGAACCCCATCCCAAACAGGAGCTCCACGACCCTCTTTCTAGTAGGGCACGCATCCTCGCTTCCCCATTTGAGACAGACTACATTCCGTCTAGTCCCAGGGCCGGCTGTGGGTGAAGACCAGTTGATCTCGCCCCTTCTCTGCTCTCGGAAGGCCCTTATTCCGAACCTATCTATCCAGAAGGATAGATCAACCTTCTCACCCTCTACTATGATGGAGCTTTCCCCCTTCTTGAGGGCCTCCAGGAGTCGCCGCTGCAAGTTACCAGAACTAGACTCGGGAAATGAGGAAGCCAATGAAGACAACCCCCCCCCTGCGGCAGCAACCACCCCGGCATAACTTCTGCCGGGCGTCACCCCCACAGGAGGGGCAGCCGGACCGCCCCCCCCCCCCTCCCCCACTATACTAGACTGTACTGCACCAGACCCCACCGGGGGGGCAACACCAGGGGCCCCAGCCACTTGTTCAGCGGCTAAGGGCCGAACTCCCGTAGCCGCCCCCCCACCGGGGCCAGACGCAGCCTCCTTACTCTTCTTAACCGTATTCTCAATCCTTTTTGCCAGGTCTGCCAAGAACACGGTTACATTAACCTTTTTTGGGGGGGCTTCCCCCCATTGGTCTCCCCAGGGGTCAGAGGGACCGCAGAGGCACCAGCCAGTTCACTAGGACCACCAGCGGCTTCTACAGCCACCCATGGCCCACCAGCTGACGCCCCCCGGCCCCCCCCCCAGCCCCAGGAGGACCACCTGACCCACCCTCTGGGGAGGAAAGAACCCCTTTTTCAGGGGTCCCCACCACCTCCAGAGTCAGGGACTCCAGACTTACTGCTGGGCCAGTGACCACCTTACTGGCTTTATTTTTAGACGTATTTATCCCCATATTTGCTTTATTTTTATTTACTTCATTCTTTCCATTAACATGGACACTGATGGTGCCGACCACCTTTTTCGGCACCCCACCATCCTCTAAGCTGGAGGAGACAGGGAAGGAGGGCAATGCCCCTGTCCTAAAGTACCTCTCCATAGTCTCAGGAGAGTACCCCCGCCTCCTCCCGCTCCCCCTGAGGGTACTACTTACTCCAGCCGATCCGGTCTTGACGGTGCGCTTGCGTTTGGCAGCGCTCTCAGCCACTTCCTCCCCAGAGCTGAGAGCGCGCCCGGACACGCCCCCAGCCGCTCCACCCCCAGTCGCAACATCACGGGGAAGAGGACTGCGGCCAGGAGCGCACCCAGACACGCCCCCAGCAACGCCCCAATAGTAGGAGCATCACCAGAGGCGCGCCCAGACACGCCCCCAGCCGCCCCATCCCCAGCCACAACACCACGAGGAGGAGGACTGCGGCCAGGAGCGCACCCAGACACGCCCCCAGCACCATCCCCATACACAGAAACAGCGCCGGGGACGCCCCCGGACACGCCCCCAGCCTCTTCCCGCTTCAACCCTGTAGTCTCTCTTCTCTTGCAAACGCAGGGCTATGCGGCGCGGATGATACAAAGCCCCGGCGGCCTGCCCCCGTGGGCGAGGTCGGTCGGAAGGCGCGAGTTCACCGCGCCGTGGGGTCGCCAACAAGTGAATCGCGCGGCCGCACCGGCCGGCGGGCGATGGGGTGCCCGACAACAGCAGAGAAGGTGCGCAGCCGTCGCACGGGGAACACCGCGGGGACGGAACGAACCCGGGTTACTGGGGAGAGGCAGAGGGCAGACACCCCACGCATCCCTTAGGCCCAAAATGAATCGGGTGACTGGGGAGCGGCGGAGGACGTAAGACCCAAGCATCCCTTAGGCCCGGGAGGCCCTCCTGTGGTGAGATCGCACGACTTCAGGCGCCTTTTCCTTGGAAGCCTGGGCGTACGGGTGTCGACCGCAGAGAAGACTTGCAGCCGCCGCGCAGAGGGCGCAGAGGGAAAAGAGCAACCGACCCGAGTTACTGGGGAGCGGCGGAGGGCAGACACCTCACCTATCCCTTAGGCCCAAAATAAATCGGGTCGCTGGGGAGCGGCTGAGGGCGTACGACCCGCGCGTCCCTTAGGCCCAGGAGGCTGTCCTCCAGTGGTGAGACCGCACGACTTCAAACGCATTTTCCCTGCCCGTTAGGCTGTCGACCGCAGAGAAGACGTGCCTCCAACGCACGGGGAACGCCGCGGGGTCGGAACGAACCCGGGTTACTGGGGAGAGGCAGAGGGCAGACACCCCACGCATCCCTTAGGCCCAAAATGAATCGGGTGACTGGGGAGCGGCGAAGGACGTACGACCCAAGCATCCCTTAGGGCCGGGGAGGCCCTCCCGAGGCGAGACCGCACGGTTTCAAACACATTTTTCTGCCGGTTCGGATATTAGGGTATCAACCGCAGAGAAGATGTGCCGCCACGCTGGGCACACTGCAGGGATGGAAAGGGGGCCCCCCTCGCGTGTCACGCCACCCCTGTGACCGAGGGGTGGCGCGCCGGCCTGCCCAGCCCCTGGAACTGCTGGTCGGATAAAAAATCCTAATCCGTTCTCATAGCGGTCCTCTCGCTCAAACCGGCAGATTCTACCTTCTCTGCCGGCGGGAGGAGTGAGGAACTCCTGCCCAGGCCCCTGAACTGCTTGGTGAAATTCACCCACCCAGTTCTCTCCCCAGGGCCTCTCTACCTTCTTCCGGGAGGTGTTGGAAAGGGGGCCCCCCCTCGCGTGTCACGCCACCCCTGTGACCAAGGGGTGGCGCGCCGGCCTGCCCAGCCCCTGGAACTGCTGGTCGGATAAAAAATCCAAATCCGTTCTCATAGCGGTCCTCTCGCTCAAACCGAAAGATTCTACCTTCTCTGCCGGCAGGAGGAGTGAGGAACTCCTGCCCAGGCCCCTGAAACTGATGGTGGGATGAGGCCACCCAGTTCGCCCACCAGGGAATCTCTACCTTCTTCTGCGAGGTGTTTGAAAGGGGGCCCCCCTCGCGTGTCACGCCACCCCTGTGACCGAGGTGTGGCGCGCCAGCCTGCCCAGCCCCTGGAACTGCTGGTCGGATAAAAAATCCAAATCCGTTCTTATAGCGGTCCTCTCGCTCAAACCGGCAGATTCTACCTTCTCTGCCGGCGGGAGGAGTGAGGAACTCCTGCCCAGGCCCCTGGAACTGATGGTGGGATGAGGCCACCCAGTTTGCCCCCCAGGGCATCTCTACCTTCTTCCGGGAGGTGTTGGAAAGGGGCCCCCCTCGCGTGTCACGCCACCCCTGTGACCGAGGTGTGGCGTGCCAGCCTGCCCAGCCCCTGGAACTACTGGTCTGATAAAAAATCCAGATTCGTTCTCATAGCGGTCCTCTCGCTCAAACCGACAGATTCTACCTTCTCTGCCGGCGGGAGGAGTGAGGAACTCCTGCCCAGGCCCCTGAACTGCTTGGTGGGATGCGCCCACCCAGTTCGCTCCCCGGTGCATCTCTACCTTCTTCCGCAAGGTGTTGGAAAGGGGGGCTCCCTCGCGTCTCACATCACCTCTTTGACCGGGGTGAGGCGAATCATCATGCCCAGGCTCTGGAAGTCTAGCGGTCCTCTCGCTCAAACCGACAGATTCTACCTTCTCTGCCGGCGGGAGGAGTGAGGAACTCCTGCCCAGGCCGCTGGAACTGATGGTGGGATGAGGCCACCCAGTTCGCCCCCCAGGGCATCTCTACCTTCTTCCGCGAGGTGTTGGAAAGGGGGGCCCCCTCGCGTGTCACGCCACCCCTGTTACCGAGGTGTGGCGCGCCGGCCTGCCCAGCCCCTGGAACTGCTGGTCGGATAAAAATCTAAATCCGTTCTCATAGCGGTCCTCTCGCTCAAACCGGCAGATTCTACCTTCTCTGCCGGCGGGAGGAGTGAGGAACTCCTGCCCAGGCCCCTGAACTGCTTGGTGGGATTTACCCACCCAGTTCTCTCCCCAGGACCTCTCTACCTTCTTCCGGGAGGTGTTGGAAAGGGGGCCCCCCTCGCCTGTAACGCCACCCCTGTGACCGAGGGGTGGCGCGCCGGCCTGCCCAGCCCCTGGAACTGCTGGTCGGGTAAAAAATCCAAATCCGTTCTCATAGCGGTCCTCTCGCTCAAAACATTGAGTTCTTTCTCATTGGTTATGTGCTTCAAAATCACAAGTCTAAGGTCCTGTTAAACATGGAATGAAGGTCAGGGGTATCCTGACCTACCCAACAGGCCGCTCACAACGTCATACCCGGGCTAGAAGGGAGAGAGGACACTCTCGCCATATGCCAACACGGACTCCAAAGTCCGGCCGAGCGAGGGTCCCTACCCGCCGGGTCAAAATATGCCAAATCGATCTTAGGTGGAGGAGACACACCACACAGACATAAGATCAGAGTGTGGAGAAAGCACCTCTTCAAATTGACAGTCTACCTTCTATGCCAGCGGGAGGAGTGAGGGACTCCTTCCCAGTCCCCTGGAACTGATGTGGGATGAGGCCATGCAGTTCGCCCCCTGAGGCCTATCTCCCTTCTTCCAAGAGGTGTGTGAGACTTGACTCCAAGGTCAGGATACACCACATATGCGAACCAGCAGTGGTCTGTCGCCATGCCCAGGCCCCTGGAACTGATGGTGGGATGAGGCCACCCAGTTCGCCCCCAGGGCATCTCTACCTTCTTCCGTATTGTGTTGGAAAGGGGGGCCCCCTCACTTCTCACATCACCTCTATGACCGGGGTGATGTTGAATCATCATGCCCAGGCTCTGGAACTGATGGTCGGGTGCGACAGTCAGATTCGTTCTCATAGCCGGTCCTCTCGCTCAAACCGACAGATTCTACCTTCTCTGCCGGCGGGAGGAGTGAGGAACTCCTGCCCAGGCCCCTGAACTGCTTGGTGGGATTTACCCACCCAGTTCTCTCCCCAGGACCTCTCTACCTTCTTCCGGGAGGTGTTGGAAAGGGGGCCCCCCTCGCGTGTCACGCCACCCCAGTGACCGAGGTGTGGCGCGCCAGCCTGCCAAGCCCCTGGAACTGCTGGTTGGATAAAAAATCCAGATTCGTTCTCATAGCGGTCCTCTCGCTCAAACCGGCAGATTCTACCTTCTCTGCCGGCAGGAGGAGTGAGGAACTCCTACCCAGGCCCCTGAACTGCTTGGTGGGATTCACCCACCCAGTTCTTTCCCCAGGACCTCTCTACCTTCTTCCGGGAGGTGTTGGAAAGGGGGCCCCCCTTGCGTGTCACGCAACCCCAGTGACCGAGGTGTGGCGCGCCAGCCTGCCCAGCCCCTGGAACTGCTGGTCGGATAAAAAATCCAGATTCCTTCTCATAGCGGTCCTCTCGCTCAAACCGACAGATTCTACCTTCTCTGCCGGCGGGAGGAGTGAGGAACTCCTGCCCAGGCCCCTGAAACTGATGGTGGGATGAGGCCACCCAGTTCTCTCCCCAGGGCATCTCTACCTTCTTCTGCGAGGTGTTGGAAAGGGGGCCCCCCTTGCGTGTCACGCAACCCCAGTGACCGAGGTGTGGCGCGCCAGCCTGCCCAGCCCCTGGAACTGCTCATCGGATAAAAAATCCAAATCCATTCTTATAGTGGTCCTCTCGCTCAAACCGGCAGATTCTACCTTTTCTGCCGGCGGGAGGAGTGAGGAACTCCTGCCCAGGCCCCTGGAACTGATGGTGGGATGAGGCCACCCAGTTCGCCCCCCAGGGCATCTCTACCTTCTTCCGCGAGGTGTTGGAAAGGGGGGCCCCCTCGCGTGTCACGCCACCCCTATGACCGAGGTGTGGCGCGCCAGCCTGCCCAGCCCCTGGAACTGCTGGTCTGATAAAAAAAATCCAGATTCGTTCTCATAGCGGTCCTTTCGCTCAAACCGACAAATTCTACCTTCTCTGCCGGCGGGAGGAGTGAGGAACTCCTGCCCAGGCCCCTGAACTGCTTGGTGGGATGCGCCCACCCAGTTCGCTCCCCGGGGCATTTCTACCTTCTTCCGCAAGGTGTTGGAAAGGGGGGCTCCCTCGCGTCTCACATCACCTCTTTGACTATGGTGAGGCGAATCATCATGCCCAGGCTCTGGAAGTCTAGCGGTCCTCTCCCTCAAACCGGCAGATTCTACCTTCGCTGCCGGCGGGAGGAGTGAGGAACTCCTGCCCAGGCCCCTGGAACTGATGGTGGGATGAGGCCACCCAGTTCGCCCCCCAGGGCATCTCTACCTTCTTCCGCGAGGTGTTGGAAAGGGGGGCCCCCTCGCGTGTCACGCCACCCCTGTGACCGAGGTGTGGCGCGCCAGCCTGCCCAGCCCCTGGAACTGCTGGTCTGATAAAAAATCCAGATTCGTTCTCATAGCGGTCCTCTCGCTCAAACCGACAGATTCTACCTTCTCTGCCGGCGGGAGGAGTGAGGAACTCCTGCCTAGGCCCCTGAACTGCTTGGTGGGATTCACCCACCCAGTTCTCTCCCCAGGGCCTCTCTACCTTCTTCCGGGAGGTGGGTGTTGGAAAGGGGGCCCCCCTTGCGTGTCACGCCACCCCTGTGCCCGAGGTGTGGCACGCCAGCCTGCCCAGCCCCTAGGAACTGCTGGTCGGATAAAAAATCCAAATCCGTTCTCATAGCGGTCCTCTCGCTCAAACCGACAGATTCTACCTTCTCTGCCAGCGGGAGGAGTGAGGAGTGTGTTGGAAAGGGGGGCCCCCTCACTTCTCACATCACCTCTTTGACCGGGGTGAGGCGAATCATCATGCCCAGGCTCTGGAACTGATGGTCGGGTGCGACAGTCAGATTCGTTCTCATAGCTGGTCCTCTCGCTGAAACTGGCAGATTCTACCTTCTCTGCCGGCGGGAGGAGTGAGGGACTCCTGCCCAGGCCCCTGGAACTGATGGTGGGATGAGGCCACCCAGTTCGCCCCTGAGGCATATCTCCCTTCTTCCAAGAGGTGTGCGAGACTTGACTCCAAGGTCAGGATACACCACCTCTGTGAACTAGCAGAGGCCTGTCATCATGCCCAGCCTCTGGAACTGATGACCTGAGCCAACTTCATTTGAGATAGAAAAATAGTTTATTTAATTTACACATACATATTAATCACTGCTACTTGAAGTGTTGGGCAGACATCCCATCTCCCTCTCCACCATGTTTATTTTATCCTGGGGGGCAGCGGCAGCTGGGGTCCGGCCTGCATCATTACCACAAGATCTCTTCACCAGCTTGTAACCATGACATATGTCATCCAGCACTTTCTCTCGGTAGTGCCTGTCCGCCGTGGAGTTTGTGTGTGCCAAGTACTTTGCAAACAGAGACTTTTCAGGATCAGTTAATCTTGCAAGCGTCCATGCTTCACAGACCTTCCTGACCACCTGACTGGAGATATCGGAGAGGTTATATCTGGGAACGAAGGGGAGAATTAGCTGAAGATCTAGGCAACAAAGAGACAAAGAGCGCGGGATGACTGCTTGGGCACTACTCACTTTGATTGGTAGCTCTTGATGTCTCTTGAAACAGTAGGTCGCTCAGTTCCCACTGATGAAAGGAAGAATTTAGCCATGGGATCGTATTCATCACTTCTGGTTAGCAATGGCCGGACTGTTTCATAGTAGGCCTGAAACCACTGAGGAGAGAACAAGGGTACAAAATGTTTAAATAGAAGGGGGTGGGAGCTGAATAACACCATGCAGCATCTCCTCAAGTGCGTGGATAGGTCTCTGTACACTTTGTGACAGACAGCACAGGTGAGGGCAGTCCGGTTGTGACTTGGAAGAGAGATAAAATTACAATATAAGCATGGGTATGACAAATCACACACGCCGGCTTAGTGCTACTTCATGGAACTGCTGGCGGGATGCGCCCACCCAGTTCACCCATGGTGCCTCTATACCTTCTTCCGCAAGGTGTGAGAGACAGGGATCCCTCATTGGCACGACACACCACCTCTGTGACCGGGGATAGGGGTGACCCAACATGCCCAGCCGCTGGAACTGCTGGATGGGTGCACCTGGTAGGTGCATGCTCATTCACGTTCTCTCAAAACAACATAGTCTGTCCTTCTCTTTGCCAGCGGGAGGAGTGAGAGACTCCTGCCTAGGCCCCTGGAACTGCTGGTGGGATGAGACCACGCAGTTCACCCCCAGGGCCTATTTACCTCCTCACATGAGGTGTGGGAGACAGGGTACATTCGAATCCCCTCACCCTTCTACTGACAGGCACCTCAGACCATGGAGCCACCAGCGGTCTGATTGAAACAAGCTGAGCAGTGGCCTGAGGGACACGGTGTCCCGGGGGAATCTGCAGACTGGTTTTGGGGTGCACTTGGCAGCCCATTGCCTTTGCAGGACACTCGGCCAGCAGCCATTCAGCCGGCGGCCCCGGCAGACGCTCGCACGGTGGCCGCCTTGCTGGCAACCCAGAGACCTCGTCGGACACTCGCATGGCGGCCGTGTGGCTGCCTGCATGGAGGCTTCGGCGGACACCGACATGACAGCCCCTGGGCTGCTACCCACACAGGCTACGGTGGACAGTCGCCATGCAGCCCCGAGGCCTCGGCGGACACTCGAATGGCAGCCGACAGTGCTCGGTGAAAACTCGCCCCAGCAGCTCCTCTGCAACCCACCCAGCAGAGAGGGTTATTATCCAAGGGTACAACTCACGGAATGCTTCTTTCATGGCTGATAGGTGTCTGTTTCGGGTACGGGTACATGGTGCGGAGCAAGCGAAGAGCAGTCTGCAATCCATCAGGTGTTACCTCAGAAATGACATGCCTACGCAACAGCTGCACCTGTCCGCCCGGGCGCGCGGGAACTCGGCAGCCAATGGGCTGATGGCTGGAGTGATTGGAAGCACCTGATGCAGGTCAGGGTCCGAATTATTAGATAGGTTAGATTAGTTAGGTAAAAGATTCAAGATACAGTTAGCTGATAGGTTTTAGTGCAGGGATCTGTGTAGGGCATATAGGTATAGGGAGTTAGGGACTTGAAAATACATATTGATATAGATTAATAGTTTAGGTTAGGTTAGTGTTTAGGGCTATTTAGGACAGATTTTAGGTTAGGTCAGTTAGGGATTTAGGGTAATTTTGTGTCTTTCTGTCCTTCCTTGTTAAAAAGTTTTGTTTTAATAGTTTTTTGTTTGACTGACTGCGTGTTTCTTTGTTAGTTTATTTTAAAAAAATTAGTTTTTGGGTGTTTAGCTTTGTTACATCTGTTTTGTCTTTGCGTCTGATTGTCCGCGTTTTTAGTGTTTTATAGTTAGAAAAAAAAAAAAAGTTTGGTTCTTTCTGTTTAGCTTTGTTATATCTGTCTTGTCTTTGCGTTTGATTGTTAGCGTTTTTAGTGTTTTATAGTTAAAAAAAATTAAGTTTGGTTATTTCTGTTTAGATTTGTTACATCTGTCTTGTCTTTGCGTCTGATTGTCCGCGTTTTTTCTGTTTTATAGTTAGAAAAAAAAAGTTTTGTTTTTTGTTTAGCTTAGGTACATTTGTCTTGTATTTCCGTTTGATTGTCTGCTTTTTTCTTTGTTAGTTTTATGAAACAAAAAAAAAAGGTTTAGTTTGTTCTGTGTTTGTGTCTGATTGTCTGCGTGTTTCTGTGTTTGTCTTAGCTTGTCATAAAAAACAAAAGTTTTATATTTTCTTTGAATTAGTTTGGTTTTTAAGTTAGGGGTTTTATTTTAGGTTTATTACTTTAATTTATTTTATTTTATTTTTTTTACATAATTTTTTTTTTGACACACGTCCCTACCCCAATAAAGTTTGACCCCAAACACCTTTTAAATTAGTTTATTAAATAAACTAAAAAATATGAGTGCATGGGGCCGTGCAGGCAGCCGCGGTGGGGCCAATAGAGGAGTCAGTTCCGATGCTGGACCGCTGCCAGCACGGGGCCGCTCCTCCAGTCACGGACAGGCAGGGGCAGGTGGCAGGGGTGTCCGTCTGATCTGTGACTTTTTTAGTTTTAGCAGCTGTCCAAAGGCCATACATTCTCAGGACGCAGAGACAGTGATGGCTCTGGTGGCTGATTCCAGTGCCACGGAGTCCTCAGCCCCAGTTCACAGCAGCAGCAGTAGCAGCAGATCTACGCCTCCTGTAGAAGCAACCCCCACTCCCACAGAATTGTCCCCGCTCATGTTTGAAGACGAGGACACTGAGCTGGACATTCTGGGGGAGGCTATGCAGGAGGCTGAATTACAGTTCAGCCCTCAAGATGGGCAGGACTTTTTGGAAGGGATGGGGGATATCGAGGAGGATGAGGGGGTAACTATACATACCCCTTTGAAATCCCTTCCAACAGGTGCGGGTGGTTTGAAAAACACCAAACCCGCAACTAGTCAGACCCAGGTGTCAGCCAGGGGACAGCGGATCCCAGTCAGGGGCTCCATGTTAGCTGTTCCCCTCAGTCCACCACAGTTTGGCACTGGGTCTGACATTGCAGATGAGGAGGAGGGTGACGCTGAATGGGTGCCACCTACTTTGGCAAGTGACAGCAGCACTGAAGAAGGTAGGCACCCCAGGCAAACGGTGCGACAGGTCTCCAGGGAGCCCATTGGCAGGGGCTCTACTGTTGAGAGTAGCAGGCAGCAGCAGCAGCATGCTCCACCTGTGCGCACTGAGCCCCAACAGGCGCAAGCCAGCACCACCCCATCGGACAGGAGGTTGGTGCGGAAGTCGCCTGTTTGGGCTTTCTTCACCCTGGCAACAGATGATGTTACTGTTGCCATTTGTAACCTTTGCCATGCCAGGGTGAGGAGAGGGAGGTCAGTTGCTCGGCTGGGTACCACAGCCCTGAACCAGCACATGTGACTGAACCACTGGCGGGTGTGGGAACAGAGTAAGAGTGGTAGTAGCAGCAGCGCCACCGGCAGTGTGCAGGGGACAGCAGCTCCTGCCACTGTACAGCAGCTCCCCCTCTATTGCTACTGATTCCCACCCCCCAGCTCCTTCTAGTAGAGGTATTAGTACCGGCAGCCATCCCTCTGCAACCAGTGCACCCTCCTCTATCTCCTCCTCTGCCGTCCGGTGCCAGCCATCAGTTGCTGATGCTTTTGAACGCACCGCGCCCTATGCCCCAGGGGACCGACGTGTGCGTTCACTCAATGGGCTCCTGGCAAGGATTATTGCCCAACATCTGCTTCCGTACAATCTGGTTGACAGCAACCCATTTAGGCAGATGTTGGAGCAGGCCCAACCCAGATGGCGTGTCCCCAGCCGCCATTACTTTGCCAGGACTGGCATCCCTGCCCTACACCAGCACCTTGTGCAGAATGTATCCCTGTCGCTGGATCATGCTGTCAGCGACAGGGTGCATCTCACAATGGATGCTTGGACCAGCAGGCATGGGCAGGGTCAATACCTAAGTTTTAATACCCATTGGGTTTCCCTCCGAGGCGCCGGGGAGGGAAGGGTGGCATCTGAGTTTGTGGTGCTGCCCCGGGGTGTCCATGGGAGAAATGCTCCTCTCCACTTTCTCCACGGCTGCTGAGCCCCCAAGCAAGCGTCCCCATAGCTACGCAAGTGTGGGGCACGTCCGCTGCCAGGCCGTGCTCCAGCTTGTGAGCTTGGGGGAACGGAGACACACTGGACCTGATGTTCTGTCCGCACTACAGGCTCAGGTCCAAAAGTGGCTGATACTCCGAAGTCTCCAGGCAGGTATGGTTGTCTGTGACCACGGCAGCAACCTACTCGCCGCCCTTCAGGCTGGCAGTCTCACACACATGCCCTGCATGGCACATGTCCTCAACCTTGTGGTTCAGAAATTCCTCCGAACTTACCCAGGGTTGAGTGACAGTGTGCAAAGGGTACGTAGGATTGCCAGCCACTTCCGCCGATCCCCAACCGCCGTCGCGTCCTTGTCCAAACTGCAGCGGGACAACAGCCTGCCTACCCACAGGCTGATTATGGACAGTGTGACGCGGTGGAACTCCACCCTCAACATGCTGGAGAGGTTGTGGGAGCAGCGACAGGTGGTGAGGGAATACCTGCTGGAGCTAGGCACTCCAGGGCCATCACACCCACTCCCCTACGTCACTAATGCGGAGTGGGGGCAGATTCAGCAAGTCTGCCATGTGTTGGCCCCATTCGAGCAGGCGACAAAGATGGTCAGCAGGGAGCATGTTGGCCTCAACGACGTGCTCCCCTTAGTGTTCCTGCTGGACAGGACACTAGATCGCCTGCTTGAGGCTGGGGGGAGTGCCTTGGTGGAGCATGAAGAGTCAACCATGCTCCACCATGACCAGGCCCAGGACGAGGAGGAGAAGGAGGATGAATTTGTGGACATCCAGGAGTCTGGGTCAGGGGGGAGAGCCGGTGCTGGGGGCACCGTTAGTCCGGGGGTGGGGCACCTCCGACCGGGAGCAGCAGCATCGGCAGCAGGAGGACCAAGAGGTCATGGTCCCGGGCAGCTATGAAGAGTCACAGCGTGCTGTGCTCTTCCCCATGGCTGCCCATATGCTGCAATGCCTCAGGAGGGACCCCCGGATCAGAAAAATAAAGGAGAGGGATGAGTTTTGGTTGGCCACCCTTTTAGACCCTTGCTGCAAGGGGAAACTGGAGCAGTTTCTACCAGCCAGCCGGAGGCAGGCCCGTATTGAAAAATTGCGGGCCTGTCTGGTCCTCCGGCTGGAGGAGGCAAACCCTAGGCCTCACGCTCAAGTTCTCCCCGCCCATCTCACCCAGCAGGTGGCTGGAACCAGCAGCACCAGCCGAGCAGGTGACCTTATGGGTGAGATGAGGCTGTTCTACCAGTCTGCGCGACCCAGTACCACCAGCAGCAGCAGCATCAGTCACCACCAGGAGCAGACATAAATATAATGGCCAACTTCAGGAGCAGACATAAATATAATGGCCAACTTCAGACTGATTACCAACATCCACCTAATAGCTAAAATCATGGAGACAGCAGTGGCAAGCCAACTCCAGCTGCACGTAGAAAAGCATCGACTTCTAGATGAACACCAGTCGGGCTTTAGGCCAACACACAGCACGGAATCAGCCCTGGTCAGTCTATGGGATGAAGCCCTAGGGGTCGCAGACGAGGGAGGGGGGACCTGGTTGGTCCTCATAGACATGTCGGCAGCTTTTGACACTATCAGTCATCCCATCCTCCTAAATAGATTAAGAGCTGACATCGGAGTAGATAGCCACGGACTTACCTGGTTTGACTCCTTTCTGAAAAACAGAACTCAGAGAGTCAAACTGGGCTCATTCTTTTCCCCAGCCAAGAAGGTGGAGTGGGGAGTCCCTCAGGGATCTCCCCTCTCGCCATTACTCTTTAATATATATGTCCGACCTCTGCTCGCTATTCTGAAGGAGTATAACATCAGCTATGAGTCTTATGCGGACGATACACAGATCCTTTTGAGAGTATCGAAATCCGCTGATGACTACAAGCTCACGCAAGAAGGACTAAATAAGGCCAGGAACTGGCTAGCACATAACCACCTCAAACTCAACCCGACCAAGACTGAGCTTATTGCACTACATAAAACACCTGAGGCTGCCGCCCCGTCTATCTTTGGGGAAAACGTTGCCATCGCCACACAAGGAAAGAGTCTGGGGATAATCTTGGATCAAGAAATGAGCCTCCGTCCCCAGATTAAAGAAGTAATACGGAAAGCAAACTTCGCCCTATTCCTTCTAAAAAAAGCCCTACCGTTTCTCCCCAACACATGCAGACAGGTCGTGGTGGGAGCTCTAGTATACTCCCACCTGGACTATAGTAATGCAATGTATGCGGGGCTGCCAGAGAAAGATCTGGGAGCTCTGCAACACTGTCAAAACAGAGCCATCCGGCTCATCAAGAAACTAGACTAAACAGATTCTCTGTCACAAAAGCACGCAGGGAACTCCACTGGCTCCCAGTGAAAGAGAGAGTGCAGTTTAAGCTGTGCTGCTTAACACACAAAGCTCTCTACAAAACAGGTCCCATCTACCTGCAAAAAAAGATAACACGTCACCATCCTCCTAGAGAACTGAGATCCACCTCAGCCTCCCTTCTGTCGGTGCCAAGAACCCGCCTCAAGACAAGGGGGGACAGACGTTTCTCAGTATTGGCCCCCAAGATCTGGAACTCCCTCCCAGAACACATTAGAACAACATCAAATTACCTGGAATTTAGGAAGTTGGTTAAGACCTGGCTTTTTGTGTAGGATGATGTAGGGGCCCACCAATATAGCCGTCGACAAGCGCTTTGATCGGATTGAGTTCCTCTAGAGCGCTATACAAGGACTTAGTAACATAACATAACCCCAGCGGCTAGCCCTCATGGTAGCAGACTACATGGGGTCCGTTGGTGCTTCCGACGGCATGAGCACCGACGACCCCATGGAGTACTGGGTTGCCAGGCTGGACACCTGCCGTGAGCTGGCTCACTATGCGCTAGAGTTACTTTCTTGCCCCCCCCTCCAGCGTACTGTCTGAGCGGACTTTCAGCGCGGCAGGTGGGGTGGTCACCGACAAGAGGACCCGTCTGTCCACTGACTCTGTGGACAGACTCACATTCATTAAAATGAATGAGTCCTGGATCGGCAGTGACTTCTTGGCCCCCGCTGTTGGTTCAGAGCGCTGAAGGGTCCCTTGTTCATCCCTCTCCTTTGCTCTCCCTCCAATTCTCCGTTGTTTTTTAATGTTTCTTAATGACATGGACACTAACACAACTGGCCAAGGCCAAGCAACGTCTTCACTGACTTCTAGGCTCTGTTTGATCTCAGGACGGTGTGGACGTGCACATTTTGTTAGTGCTGGATGTGAGCAGTGACAATCGTGTATGGGTCTGGCGACCTGCGTTACATATCCCTCCTCACAGACAAACGGAGGACAACAGAGACACTACTAAACCCTTGCAGTCCTTTATCCCTCTGGCTCAGAGGAATCAGAACACATTTAGTCATGTTGCGTTAACACAGTGGTCTGCTACAGAATTGATGCGCCTTATATCGAAAATTATAGATGAATGTTGCTGGCATAAAGTATACCTGATTGATTAATTGAAAATAGAGTGTTCAAAATGTCAAATTGCTTTAGTAAAAACATTTTTTCAATGTAAATATTTAATTTATTATATATGTTACGACATTACTGTTTTAGACTATTAAATTAAAAATATAACTTGTTTTTATTTAGTTTTGGGTTGTGTTCATGGTCTGATGGGTGGTCCATTCATGTATTCACATTCATGCTGCTTAGTTAGAAAATGATACAATGTAAGGTGTATTATTCTAGTGTTGGTGCTGCCCCTTTTTGTTGGTGGGGCCATTCATGGTAATATGTTCCGGATGCACATTTAGCTGCTCCTGCCGCCTGTCCTGCTGATTTTGTGCCTAGCTATATGTGGTCCTCATTCAATACCATTTTCAAATATCCTCTGTTCGATGCTGTCTCCTGTCCAGACTCCTGATATATCTAAGTCATCTAGGGGCCCAAAAACACTATCTACTGCTGCTGCTGCTGCTACATGTCCTGCTGATTTGAGCCTAGCTATATGTGGGCCTCATTCAATACCATTTTCAAATATCCTCTGTTGGATGCTGCCGCCTGTCCAGACTCCTTATTTAATCATATGTCGATAATCGCCATGGGAACTTGTAACACCTCTTTTATACAATATGAAGATAGTGTCATGGAACGTTAAAGGGTTACGTTGTCGGAAAGCGACTTTTGCAGAATGAAGAAACAGTGGGTGGGGAGGGTGGTGGGTTCTCCCGCAGTGAATCGCAAGGCTGGAGTATGTTTTCTTCTTCACAGGAATCTGGCTTGTGATGTACTGGGGACTGAATCTGACTACCAAGGCCGTTGTTGTGTTCTGCACATCAAAGTTGGGTCAGAAGAAATTATGATTTATAATGTCTATGGACCTAATGGGGACAATAAGCAATTTTTTGCTGATTTGGCCAGTAAAATTAATAGAGACCCTGTCCCGAAGCGTATTGTTGGGGGAGACCTCAACACTGTGGAAGATAGGAAAAAGTCAAACACCTGCGTTGAGGCAACACAAACGCGCGATAGGGTGCTAGAACCCTTCCTACGGGATACTGCCCTACTTGACGCCTGGAGGTATGCGAATCCAGAGGGTAGAGAGTTTACCTTCTATTCCCCACCACATGACTCATGGTCCAGGATATATTATTTCCTTGTGTCGGAAGCCCTGAAGCCTAGGGTAGCGGAACCAAAAATACATGACATGGTGCTCTCGGATCACACTACAATTTATATAGGTTTTTTAGACCAGCAGCCTAAAGGCCAGGATATTCTGTGGAGGTTCCCCTCTTACTTGTATAACGATGATAACTTTAGAGATATTGTCCGAGGCTGGTATCTAGAGTACAGAGGAGATAATGTTTCTAGTCTATCTAACCCCTCGCTGTTCTGGGATGCTGCCAAGGCTGTCCTTAGAGGCAGGATAATGGCTTATGTTAGGGGTCTTAAAAAAAGATCACTCAACAACTGCAAGATCTCAGTTTCTCCCTTCGTACCGCTTTTATCACTTATCAGACCTCCCCTAATGAAAATACCAAGAAGGCCTGGCATCTGGCTAAAGAGGATTATGAACTGTGGTACGAGAGGAAGATGAGATGCGACATGTCTGGAATTGATAATAAGTTCTTTAGAGGTGGTAACAAATCAGGAAGGATGTTGGCCAACCTTGTCAAAAACTCCAGGCGACAATCCCACATCTCGAAATTGGCAGATAACAGTGGGGCTATACATGACAATCCTGGCAAAATCGCCTCTATTTTAGGGGATTATTATAAAGAGTTATATAAGGACCCGGGACTTAAGACTACCCTGTCGTCCTTTCTTTCTAAGTGTGTGGCGCTTCCGTCTCTCTCTGTTACCCAGCTGGATTAGCTGAATTCCCCGATATCTGAGGATGAGGTGTTATCAGCGATTAAAGGCCTGCACTTACATAAAGCCCCTGGTCCGGACGGGTTCACAGGAGAATTTTTTAAGATGTTAGGTGAGGACCTTAAAACCCCTCTGGCGGCTGTGTTTAATGGCATACTGGCGGGCAATCCGTTGTCCGCAACAGACAACTTAGCTTACATTAAACTGATTCCTAAACCGGGGAAAGATAGTCTTAATCCCGCCTCGTATCGCCCAATTTTGCTGATCAACGTAGATCTCAAGTTAGGGGCGAAGATCATGGCTGACAGACTCTCACTTGTCCTGCCAGCTCTGGTTTTGCGGGTTCAGTCAGGGTTCGTCAAAGGAAGGTCAGCGGTTTATAATATTGGGAAAGTTTTGACAGTGTTGGATGCAGTGCAGGGAAACCTTAGCTCTTCTCCGCGGCCGTCCTTGATGGCAATTGACGCGGAGAGGGCGTTTGATAACGTTCGCTGGGACTGGCTAGACGAAGTGTTGAGTAGAATGCATTTTGATGGACCAATTAGAACTTTTATAACAGCTTTGTACACTGCCCCTAGTGCCCGCATAGCTATTCAAGGTTTTTTGTCAGCCCCTTTCCCACTTTACAGGGGGACACGTCAGGGGTGTCCGCTTTCCCCACTATTGTTTAACCTGGCACTTGAACCATTGGCCCGCATGCTTGAGGGAGGGGACGTCTTCAGGGGAATAAAAGTAGGCCATAAAGAAATCTATACTTCTTTATTTGCGGACGACATCCTATTGTTCATGGCGGACCCAGTTGAGGACCTTGAGAAAGTCTTTCAACTCCTGGACTCATTTGGTCCAGTTTCGGGTTTTAACCGCCTCCGGACTGCCTAACGCAGATGTGCGGTCCGGAGGCGGCAGCCCTGCGCAGAGTGACGCATATACGCGTCATCTCGCGAGGGCCGAGATTTCCTGTGAACCCGCGCACACAGGCGTGCGCGCTCACAGGAACTGAAGGTAAGCGCGTGGATTTCCAGCCTGCCAGCGGCGATCGCTCGCTGGCAGGCTGGAGATGTGATTTTTTTTAACCCCTAACAGGTATATTAGACGCTGTTTTGATAACAGCGTCTAATATACCTGCTACCTGGTCCTCTGGTGGTCCCTTTTGTTTGGATCGACCACCAGAGGACACCGGTAGCTCAGTAAAGTCGCACCAAACACCACACTACACTACACCCCCCCCTGTCACTTATTAACCCCTTATGAACCCCTGATCACCCATGATCACCCCATATAAACTCCCTGATCACCCCCCTGTCATTGATCACCCCCCTGTCATTGATCACCCCCCTGTCATTGATCACCCCCCTGTCAGGCTCCGTTCAGACGTCCCTATGATTTTTACGGATCCACGGATACATGGATCGGATCCGCAAAACACATACGGACGTCTGAATGGAGCCTTACAGGGGGGTGATCAATGACAGGCGGGTGATCACCCATATAGATTCCCTGATCACCCCCTGTCATTGATCACCCCCCTGTCATTGATCACCCCCCTGTCATTGATCACCCCCCTGTAAGGCTCCATTCAGATGTCCGTATGATTTTTACAGATCCACGGATACATGGATCGGATCCGCAAAACACATACGGATGTCTGAATGGAGCCTTACAGGGGGGTGATCAATGACAAGGGGGTGATCACGCATATAGACTTCCTGATCACTTCCCTGTCATTGATCACCCCCCTGTCATTGATCACCCCCCTGTAAGGCTCCATTCAGATGTCCGTATGATTTTTACGGATCCACGGCTACATGGATCGGATCCGCAAAACACATACGGACGTCTGAATGCAGCCTTACAGGGGGGTGATCAATGACAGGCGGGTGATCACCCATATAGATTCCCTGATCACCCCCTATCATTGATCACCCCCCTGTAAGGCTCCATTCAGACGTCCGTATGCATTTTGCGGATCCGATCCATGTATCCGTGGATCCGTAAAAATCATACAGACGTCTGAATGGAGCCTTACAGGGGGGTGATCAATGACAGGGGGGGTGATCACCCCATATAGACTCCCTGATCACCCCCCTGTCATTGATCACCCCCTGTAAGGCTCCATTCAGACATTTTTTTTGGCCCAAGTTAGCGGAATTTTTTTTTTGTTTGTTTGTTTTCTTACTAAGTCTCATATTCCACTAACTTGTGTCAAAAAATAAAATCTCACATGAACTCACCATACCCCTCACGGAATCCAAATGCGTAAAATGTTTTAGACATTTATATTCCAGACTTCTCACGCTTTAGGGCCCCTAAAATGCCAGGGCAGTATAAATACCCCACAAGTGACCCCATTTCGGAAAGAAGACACCCCAAGTTATTCCGTGAGGGGCATATTGAGTCCATGAAAGATTGAAATTTTTGTCCCAAGTTAGCGGAAAGGGAGACTTTGTGAGAAAATACAAAAAAAAAATCAATTTCCGCTAACTTGTGCCAAAAAAAAAACATTCTATGAACTCTCCATTCCCCTCATTGAATACCTTGGGGTGTCTTCTTTCCAAAATGGGGTCACATGTGGGGTATTTATACTGCCCTGGCTTTTTAGGGGCCCGAAAGCGTGAGAAGAAGTCTGGGATCTAAATGTCTAAAAATGCCCTCCTAAAAGGAATTTGGGCCGCTTTGCGCATCTAGGCTGCAAAAAAGTGTCACACATCTGGTATCGCCGTACTCAGGAGAAGTTGGGAAATGTGTTTTGGGGTGTCATTTTACATATACCCATGCTGGGTGAGATAAATATCTTGGTCAAATGCCAACTTTGTATGAAAAAATGGGAAAAGTTGTCTTTTTCCAAGATATTTCTCTCACCCAGCATGGGTATATGTAACATGACACCCCAAAACACATTCCCCAACTTCTCCTGAGTACGGCGATACCAGATGTGTGACACTTTTTTGCCGCCTAGGTGGGCAAAAGGGCACACATTCCAAAGTGCACCTTTCGGATTTCACAGGTCATTTTTTACACATTTTGATTTCAAACTACTTCGCACACATATGGGCCCCTAGAATGCCAGGGCAGTATAACTACCACACAAGTGACCCCATTTTGGAAAGAAGACACCCCAAGGTATTCCGTGAGGGGCATGGCGAGTTCCTAGAATTTTTTATTTTCTGTCACAAGTTAGCGGAAAATGATGATTTTATTTTTTATTTTATTTTTCTTACAAAGTCTCATATTCCACTAACTTGGGACAAAAAATAAAAAAAAAATAGGAACTCGCCATGCCCCTCAGGGAATACCTTGGGGTGTCTTCTTTCCAAAATAGGGTCACTTGTGGGGTAGTTATACTGCCCTGGCAATTTAGGGGCCCAAATGTGTGAGAAGTACTTTGCAATCAAAATGTGTAAAAAATGGCCTGCAAAATCCAAAAGGTGCACTTTGGAATGTGTGCCCCTTTGCCCACCTTGGCTGCAAAAAAAGTGTCACACATGTGGTATCGCCATACTCAGGAGAAGTTGGGCAATGTGTTTTGAGGTGCCATTTTACATATACCCATGCTGGGTGAGATAAATATCTTGCCAAATCCCAACTTTGTATAAAAAAAATTGGAAAAGTTGTCTTTTGTCAAGATATTTCTCTCACCCAGCATGGTTATATGTAAAATGACACCCCAAAACACATTCCCCAACTTCTCCTGAGTACGGCGATACCAGATGTGTGACACTTTTTTGCAGCCTAGGTGGGCAAAGGGGAACATATTCCAAAGTGCACCTTTCGGATTTCACCGGTCATTTTTTACAGATTTTGATTGCAAACTACTTCTCACACATATGGACCCCTAAATTGCCAGGGCAGTATAACTACGCCACAAGTGACCCCATTTTGGAAAGAAGACACCCCAAGGTATTCCGTGAGGGGCATGGCGAGTTCCTAGAATTTTTTATTTTTTGTCGCAAGTTAGTGGAATATGAGACTTTGTAAGAAAAAAAAATAATAATAATTTTCCGCTAATTTGTGACAAAAAATAAAAAGTTCTATGAACTCACTATGCCCATCAGCGAATACCTTAGGGTGTCTACTTTCCGAAATGGGGTCATTTGTGGGGTTTTTCTACTGTCTGGGCATTGTAGAACCTCAGGAAACATGACAGGTGCTCAGAAAGTCAGAGCTGCTTCAAAAAGCGGAAATTCGCATTTTTGTACCATAGTTTGTAAACGCTATAACTTTAACCAAAACCATTTTTTTTTTTTTGCCCAAACTTTTTTTTATCAAATACATATAGAACAATAAATTTAGCAAAAAATTTATATATGGATGTCGTTTTTGTTGCAAAATTTTACAGCTGAAAGTGAAAAATTTCATTTTTTTTGCAAAAAAATCGTTACATTTCGATTAATAACAAAAAAATAAAAATGTCAGCAGCAATGAAATACCACCAAATGAAAGCTCTATTAGTGAGAAGAAAAGGAGGTAAAATTCATTTGGGTGGTAAGTTGCATGACCGAGCGATAAACGGTGAAAGTAGTGTGGTGCAGAAGTTTAAAAAGTGGCCTGGTCATTAAGGGGGTTTCAGCTAGCGGGGTTGAAGTAGTTAAAATGGAAAATCTGCCAAAAAAGTGAAATTCTGAAATTGTATCTCTATTTTACAATAATTCTTGTGGAGCACCTAAAGGGTTAACGACGTTTGTAAAATCAATTTTGAATACCTTGAGGGGTGTAGTTTCTGAGATGGGGTCTTTTTTATGGAGTTTCTACTCTAGGGTTGCATCAGGGGGGCCTCAAATGGGACATGGTGTAAAAAAAAACAGTCCATCAAAATATGCCTTCCAAAAACCGTTTGGCATTCCTTTCCTTCTGTGCCCTGCCATGTGCCCGTACAGTAGTTTACGACCACATATGGGGTGTTTCTGTAAACTACAGAATCAGGGCCATAAATATTGAGTTTTGTTTGGCTGTTAACTCTTGCTTTGTAAAAGTAAAAAAAAATATTAAAATGGAAAATCTGCCAAAAAAGTGAAATTTTGAAATTGTATCTCTATTTTCCATTAATTCTTGTGGAACACCTAAAGGGTTAACAAAGTTTGCAAAATCAGTTTTGAATACCTTGAGGGGTGTAGTTTCTTAGTTGGGGTCAATTTTATGGAGTTTCCACTCTAGGGGTGCATCAGGGAGGCTTCAAATGGGACATGGTGTCAAAAAAACTGTCCAGCAAAACCTGCCTTCCAAAAAACATATTGCATTCCTTTCCTTCTGCGCCCTGCCGTGTGCCCGTACAGTGGTTTATGACCACATATGGGGTGTTTCTGTAAACTACAGAATCAGCGCCATAAATATTGAGTTTGGTTTGGCTGTTAACCCTTGCTTTGTAACTGAAAAAAATATATTAAAATGGAAAATCTGCCAAAAAAGTGAAATTTTGAAATTGTATCTCTATTTTTCATTAATTCTTGTGGAACACCTAAAGGGTTAACAAAGTTTGTAAAATCAGTTTTGAATACCTTGAGGGGTGTAGTTTCTAGAATGTTTTTTTTTTTTGCGTGGTTTCTATTATGTAAGCCTCGCAAAATGACTTCAGACCTGAACTGGTCCTTAAAAATTGGGTTTTGGAAAATTTCTGAAAAATTTCAAGATTTGTTTCTAAACTTCTAAGCCTTTTAACATCCCCAAAAAATAAAATATAATTCCCAAAATGATCCAAACATGAAGTAGACATATGGGGAATGTAAAGTAATTATTTTTGGAGGTATTACTATGTATTATAGAACTAGAGAAATTGAAACTTGGAAATTTGCAATTTTTTACATATTTTTGCTAAATTTGGTATTATTTTTGTAAATAAAAATTACAATTTTTTACTTCATTTTACCAGTGTCATGAAGTACAATATGTGATGAAAAAATAATCTCAGAATGGCCTGGATAAGTCACAGCGGTTTAAAGTTATCACCACTTAAAGTGACACTGGTCAGTTTTGCAAAAACTGGCCTGGTCCTTAAGGTGAAATAAGGCTGTGTCCTTAAAGAGTTAAAGTAATTTCCCTATTCACATTTGTTTGCAGAGCACTTACAATGCTCTTACTCACATTTTGACGCCATTTGCAGCCCTCTAGCCCTTTCCATGACATTTTTACAGCCATTTTAGTGCTCAAAAGTTCGGGTCCCCATTGACTTTAATGGGGTCAAGTTCGGTTCAAGTTCGGGTCCCGAACCCGTCGAACCCAAACATCCAGGTGTCCGCTCAAGTCTATTAATTGGTGATGGCAGGTTGTCAAAACAAAGTTTCATATTTGTTAACAAAGCAATTAACCTTAATTGCCTGGGAACTTCTCTCTAATTGGCTCTCATGAACGTGGGAACATTTATCTCATTGGCTGGCTATGTTGTATTCTTTGAATGAAACCTAGTGAAGGGGCAGTGGAGGGCATGTGACTCCTGAAACCAATGAAAACACACCTCTGGGGTATAAAAGTACCAGTCAGAAAAGAAAATCTCAGTCCTCATTTTTTTGGAAGCAGAGATACTGCTTTTTTTATTTTTTTTTAAAGACCCTTAACCCTTTCATCCATGTATATAAATAAACATAATACACTGAGCATTCAACGAAAAGTGCTGTTTGTATGGTTTCTCATACTATAGGAATCCCCTCTCCTCTAATCTGTACAGTACTGTATGTACATCATCTTTATATAGTACGGTACAGGGAGATAGAGAGCACTGGAGAGAGGTGACATTAACACATGCTCAGTGATTTTTTGGAAGTTTCTGCACCCGATTACATTGAAGGATCTACTGTACAGTAGTTGTAAGACTCTGTCCATACTGTATACTGTGGATACAGTATACGCTGCTCGGCAGCCGCAACTACCGCTTCCCGGCATGTATCTATCCATTATTTGTTTACAATAAATCGGAACAAGCGCTTGTTATCCCAGAGGATGTCTCATTTTCTGCGAAACATGTTGGGGGAGCTGTGTCTTTGATTTATTTTTAAAAGAAATAGAAGTACTGTACTGTAGTATAACAATATGAAGGGAGATAATAGCAATGGGAACAGATACTGTATATATGTATATATATATATATATATATATATATATATATATATATATATATATAGATATCCAAACTGAATGTCAGAATGGGAAAGAAAGGTGGGCTACAACAGCAGAAGACCCCACCGGGTACCACTCATCTCCACTACAAATAGGAAAAAGAGGCTACAATTTGCACGAGCTCACCAAAATTGGACTGTTGAAGACTGGAAAAATGTTGCCTGGTCTGATGAGTTTCGATTTCTGTTGAGACATTCCAATAGTAGAGTCCGAATTTGGCGTAAACAGAATGAGAACATGTTTCCATCATGCCTTGTCACCACTATGCAGGCTGGTGGTGGTGGTGTAATGGTGTGGGGGATGTTTTCTGGGCACACTTTAGGCCCGTTAGTGCCAATTGGCCATCGTTTAAATGCCACGGGCTACCTGAGCATTGTTTCTGACCATGTCCATCCCTTCATGACCCCCATGTACCCATCCACTGATGGCTACTTCCAGCAGGATAATGCACAATGTCACAAAGATCGAATCATTTCAAAAATTGGTTTCTTGAACATGACAATGAGTTCACTGTACTAAAATGGCCCCCACAGTCTCCAGATCTCAACTCAATAGAGCATCTTTGGGATGTGGTGGAATGGGAGCTTCATGCCCTGGATGTGCATCCCTCAAATCTCCATCAACTGCAAGATACTATCCTATCAATATGGGCCAACATTTCTAAAGAATGCTATCAGTACCTTGTTGAATCAATGCCACGTATAATTAAGGCAGTTCTGAAGGCAAAAGGGGGTCCAACACCTTATTAGTATGGTGTTCCTAATAATTCTTTAGGTGAGTGTATATATACAGTACATACCAAAAGTTTGGACACACCTTCTCATTCAAAGACTTTTCTTTATTTTCATGACTATGAAAATTGTAATTTCACACTGAAGGCATCAAAATTATGAATTAACACATGTGGAATTATAAACATAGCAAAAAACTGTGAAACAACTGAAAATATGTAATATTCTAGGTTCTTCAAAGTAGCCACCTTTTGCTTTGATTACTGCTTTGCACACTCTTGGCATTCTCTTGATGAGCTTCAAGAGGTAGTCACCTGAAATGGTCTTCCAACAGTCTTGAAGGAGTTCCCAGAGATGCTTAGCACTTGTTGGCCCTTTTGCCTTCCCTCTGCGGTCCAGCTCACCCCAAACCATCTCGATTGGGTTCAGCTCTGGTGACTGTGGAGGCCAGGTAATCTGGCGCAGCACCCCATCACTCTCCTTCATGGTCAAATAGCCCTTACACAGCCTGGAGGTGTGCTTGAGGTCATTGTCCTGTTGAAAAATAAATGATGGTCCAACTAAACGCAAACCAGATGGAATAGCATGCCGCTGCAAGATTCTGTGGTAGCCATGCTGGTTCAGTATGCCTTCAATTTTGAATAAATGCCCAACAGTGTCACCAGTAAAGCACCCCCACACCATCACACCTCCTCCTCCATGCTTCACGGTGGGAACCAGGCATGTAGAGTCCATCCGTTCACCTTTTCTGCGTTGCACAAAGATACAATGTTTGGAACCAAAGATCTCAAATTTGGACTCATCAGACCAAAGCACAGATTTCCACTGGTCTAATGTCCATTCCTTGTGTTCTTTAGCCCAAACAAGTCTCTTCTGCTTGTTGCCTGTCCTTAGCAGTGGTTTCCTAGCAGATATTCTACCATGAAGGCCTGATTCACACAGTCTCCTCTTAACAGTTGTTCTAGAGATGTGTCTGCTGCTAGAACTCTGTGTGGCATTGACCTGGTCTCTAATCTGAGCTGCTGTTAACCTGCGATTTCTGAGGCTGGTGACTCGGATGAACTTATCCTCCGCAGCAGAGGTGAATCTTGGTCTTCCTTTCCTGGGGCAGTCCGCATGTGAGCCAGTTTCTTTGTAGAGCTTAATGGTTTTTGTGACTGCACTTGGGGACACTTTCAAAGTTTTCCCAATTTTTCGGACTGACTGACCTTCATTTCTTAAAGTAATGATGGCCACTCGTTTTTCTTTACTTAGCTGCTTTTTACTTGCCATAATACAAATTCTAACAGTCTATTCAGTAGGACTATCAGCTGTGTATCCACCTGACTTCTCTACAACGCAACTGATGTTCCCAACCCCATTTATAAGTCAAGAAATCCCACTTATTAAACCTGACAGGGCACACCTGTGAAATGAAAACCATTTCAGGTGACTACTTCTTGAAGCTCATCAAGAGAATGCCAAGAGTGTGCAAAGCAGTAATCAAAGCAAAAGGTGGCTACTTTGAAGAACCTAGAATATGACATATTTTCAGTTGTTTCACACTTGTTTGTTATGTATATAATTCCACATGTGTTAATTCATAGTTTTGATGCCTTCAGTGTGAATATACAATTTTCATAGTCATAAAAATAAAGAAAACTCTTTGAATGAGAAGGTGTGTCCAAACTTTTGGTCTGTACTATATATATATATATATATATATATATATATATATATATATATACTGTATAATTTTGTAAATTTGTTTTTGTTTTTATTTGTATGATTTTTTCAGCATAAAATAACTCGAAGTGTGGCATGTAATGAGTTACATTGTTTCTGTGCCAAGCGATTCATTCACCCTGGATAATGACACTGTAGAATGAAGTGTTATTGACACGCCTGCTGAAAGGTCCCTTTGAACAAGGAAGCACATGACTAACTAACTAACTCTTTGTTTATCTTTTAGATTGCACACTATTGTTGCGGACACAAACTACCATTAAGTGTGGAATTTACAGCTTGTTGCCACGCTGCTACTGCAGCTGTTGTTCCAGTGAAATGCATTTTTAACCTATTATTACCTTGTATGTCTTCTGGATTACTGTTGCAGAAAATTAATTGTGGATTACATATATATATATATATATATATATATATATACACATATACACACATATACATATACTTTTTATTACGTAACTGCGTTTGTTGTGGAACATATTTTCCCTGGGATTTGTCAGTGAGATGTCCACCATCCATTGGTCTATTGCAAGTCTTGCATTTAGTCTCTTTGTAGGTATTTCACTCACATAATACAGTGAAATTATTTTTATGAGTATTGTTTTACTTTTATTTTTATAATAAATTTATATGTAGTGCCAGTAAAGGTTTGCATACCTGTATTTTTAGTTCTTGATTCAGCACTAGTGAATAGATGTAGATCACCCAATATCTTATGCTTGATGGTGGACTATATGGGTGTGAATATATATATATATATATAAATAACCCTGCGTGCATACAAACACATGGAGGTGTGGATATAGAGAGCAAACAGGGTTAATGTAGGGCATAATGTTCATATAATCGCTAGAATATTTAAGAACACTGACATTGTGTTACATATCCAGGCACATTCTATTACCATAGTGGTGACAGTGTTACAAAAATACATAATAAGATAATTGTTGGCAGTGTTTTGAGGTATAGAAACAGAGCCACCTACTGCAGATATCGCTTTTTTTCTTAGCATGGATAAAAGGGCAGGTGAAGGAGGTGACGGCTTGAGGGGAGCGGCTGAATGCTGGAGGGAGAAGAACCAGCACTGTATACAGTACATACAAGGAGATTTAGTAGTAGATGGATGAGAGGGGGAGGTTTGTAGTTTAGTTGGATCGCTGATATAGTATTTTTATCAGAAATGTATTATTTTAATATGTTGATCCTCTCTCTTGTGCACCTTCTCCATCATCCATTATCCAGTGATCCTCTCCTTTCTGCAAATACTGTACTCCATTATCCAGCGATCCTCAACATGTTGCTGTTACTGAAAGGGTTGTACTTAAAGGTGGGAAGACGAATCCGTCGAATCCCACAAATCCCTCGAATCTTGTTGGATTCGTGGGATTCATGGACTTGAATCCCAATGTAATTTAGTCAAATTCGAATCCAACGAATTCCGATATCCGCTGCCATGCAGCACAGCGCAGTGAGCGGCTGTATCAGAGGGAGGAGGGGCTGGGGCCGGCGTCTGGATTAGGAATGATAGCGAGGACCGGTGCAGTCCCTGTATTATTATTTTTTTTAGAAAGTGTGTGTGCATGAGAGAGAGCATGACAGAGAGAGAGAGTATGACAGAGAGAGAGTGCACTGTATTGTAGGCCAGGGAATGCCTCTCAAATTACCTTTCCAAAATATATATTTTTTTCTTTTAACCACTTGCCTACCGCCAGACGACTTTATACGCCGCGGCGTTAGGCTCTTATCTGTAACCCGATGCATAAAAGCGTCGGGTTACATTGCGATCTGCCAGTGGCCCATGCTGCCGCAGATCGCTGTGACTGTGCTGTCATTAGACAGCTGTGGTCACAGGGAGATGTGCCGTGAACTGCAGAAGAGGTCAGGCAGTAATAGATGCTTGTAGCATCCAGCTACAAGAGTCTATTACATTGTAAAATCTAAAAACCGTCCGGGAGCACTTTTTGTTAGGTAAGAAGAAAAATGTCCCCAAGAAGAATAACATAAAAACAGTCACTTTAAAGGGGCTTGTGGCGTTTTGGCGCTGTACAAGGTTTTTCTGGCAGTACGGTGCTATAGAACCAGCAATAGAAAAATAGGCTGCCAAAATCCAAAATGCACTCCAGTCTTATGAAGTCTTGCGGCGGGCCCAGCCAGTAGATAAATCGCATAAATAGCACCCATTTCCATGGCACAAGCTTTTGGGAATGGTTTTAGAATTTTTTTGTCTTGAAACCTTTTGCAATAGTTAGGAAAAATATTGATAAGAAAGAAAATAAAAATAAAATCCATAATTTTCACAGTTTTTCCTTAAATATATTTTTTTAATATAATTTCCATCATCTAATGGCACAAAAGAAAGGTCTAAGGTGTCCCGTGAAAAATAATACTAAATACATGTAGGCTAGCTCAGAAATTAATCAGTTATTTGCAGTTAGATAGATGCATTGCTACAACTGAAAAACTGGCCTAGTAAGGAAGGGGGAGAAACACTCCGGTAATGAAGTGGTTAAGGAGAACAGGCTGGCCTCTATGTGTGTGATTTGCCAAAAACAAATCACAATAAATTCAAGTAGAATTCTGGTGTTTTTTGTGCTTAATGTTCATTTGAAGTGCCAAAACAGTAAACAGAGAAGCACGAAAGTAGAAGCTAATGATATCTTAGAATCTATGATGTGTTTTCTTCCCGCTTGCTTTGGTTTAGGGTGCAACATTCTGCGTAGTTAACAATATCACCTGCCCTCCAGGAAGAGTGTGCGCCTTGTGAGTCAATGACCTTGACCGTATTAAAGTTATTCTGTGAGCTGCAATAAAAGTAGATGGCAATAATTGTAGCCCTGGCGGGTGTGTTGTCCTAGCACTAGTTCTGTTAGCGCTAGTACCATAGTAACAGGAGCAATGTTGATGGATAATGGCCATAAAGTAGTGTTGGTAATATTACAAATAATAGAGCCACTAGTAGTCTCATTGAAGAGACCCCGCAAGTGTATGGAGACTCACTGCTCCATGAGAAAAATATGCAAATCACCTAATGTATAATAATAAAAGTTGTAGATGCAGTGGTACATTAATAGAAAATGCAGTATGAAAAGTTGCTTCGGTGGAAGCATTAGTAGTAGTAGTAACAAAATTGGTACTAGAAGTTGTTTCACTGGTGCTGTTGAAAGTTGCAATCTACTGGAAAAGAATGGTGATTGCAGCAGTAAAAGTGATAATAGTAGAAGTTCTTGTAGTAGTAGTAATAACAGAAGTATAGCAGCTGAGATGCTGATGCCAAATTAATAATGGTGGTGGCTATAATACCAGTTCTAGTAGTAATAGTTATAGAAGTGTAGTGGATGGGCTGATAATGGCAGTAGTAATGATGATGGTGGTGGATGTAATACCGGGTCGAGAGAGATCAGCGAAGTGAGTATATCTACTTTTTAAATCCACTCTGATCCAATTCGAAAAACTGTACCCTGCTCACTAAATCACATGCTACTGTTTGAAAAGACCATTATTTTTTATTTTTTTTCTCAAAAGGTCAAATAAATGTATTATCAGTCTATCGGTACACTCACACATTTGTTTTGGGCGCTTGAGGATTTTGCCATTAAAGTAAATCAGCAACAGCATTGTTAGTATGTCTGTGTGTGAGAAACATGTAATTTAGCTTTCTTTGTGAAAGTAGTTAAAAAAGTTGAGTACTATATTAAACGTACTTATAAAGCAAAACTAGGAAAATAGCTAAGACAGTCTCACATCTGCAATCAACTCTTTCCGGAAAAAAAAGTTTTTTAGAGCAAAGCAGATAGAAACAGCTTTTCTAGTAGTGAGACCTCTGGGTGGGTCCTATTTCTATTATGGAGAACAGTTAATTTATGTGATTGTAGGTTAGGCCACATTCTTCTTGGTTTCTGGGAAAAAATATATGGAAATTATCATGTCTAACATAGAGCACTTCATGCTCCCCTCTGCTGACAAGCATTATGGAGATGCTGATTTTATTTTCCAGCAGGACTTGGCACTTTCTCACACTGCAAAAAGTACCAATACCTGGTTTTACTGTGTCACTGATTGTCCAGCAAACTCTCCTGACCTAAACCTCATACAATCTATGCTATATTGTCAAGAGGAAAATGAGAGACCCTAGACCCAGTAATGCAGACGAGCTGAAGGCCACTAGCAAAGCAACCTGGGTTTCCATAACTTCTCAGCAGTGCCACAGGCTTATCTCATCCATGTCACACCTCATTGATGCAGTAATTCTTGCCAAAGGAGCCCAAGTAGTGAGTGCATTTAGTGGACATACTTTTCAGTAGCCCAACATTTCTGTATTCAAAACCATTTTTTCATTCGTCTTATATTATAATTTTCTGAGATACTGACTTTTGGGTTTTTATCAGCTATAAGCCATAATCATCAACAATAAAAGAAACAAATGCTTTAAATAGATCACTCTGTGAGTAATTTTTGGAATTGAATTACTAAAATAAATTAACTTTTTGATGATATTTTCTTTTATGAGATGCACATGTATAGCCGGCTTAACAAACACATTATTCCAACAGGTGCACACACAGACTGAAAGCTTACTCTAGAAATGATAAACTGAGGTGAGATACAGTATAAAGCATAATGACACTATTCACGAATATTCGAATTGCGAATTTTAATCGCGAATATCGGCACTTCGAGAAATCGCAAATATTTAGAATTTCGCAAAATATATTCGTAATTGTGAATATTCGATTTTTGTGAAAATACCAGTTCATGCAAATTTTTATGCGAAAATTTGTATGTGAATATTTGCAATCAAGAAGATAATGCCTGGAGATCATGAATTTGCAAATTCTCGAATATATGGCGAATATTCGCCAAAATATTTGTGAAATATCGCGAATTCGAATATTGCCCCTGCCGCTCATCACTATTCACACCCACAAGAAGCAGGACGCATGGAACAGTGACAACATGTGTAACATCCCAGAGTTATGTTACTAAACTCTTTTACCCCGCTACAACCTGTTAAGTGTATCTGCATTGTCATCCTGTGTCATTTAACATCACATTCTCACTAATGTGCATATTCTAAGCCTGTTAAATGTATTTGCTGTAATTTTCATGTTCACCAGCAGGTGGCAGCAATGTTTAGCAGAGACCTAGAGCCAGTTTAGCATTTCTAGACTGGAATAGTACATTCCAGTTTAGCTCCCCCCTCTTTGAGGAGTGGTGGAATGTTCCCACATCCTGTCTCATGGGTGGGGAAGGAAGTTAGTGTTAGTGTGCCAGTCACCCCGGCTAAGGGAAGGCTGTGCTGGTAGGAGCTCCCAGTTCTAGGGATTCCAAACCAGAATCTTGTCTTGGCTGAGACCAAAGATCACCATTCTCAGTCTGAGCCTTTCAGCCTCAGCTGGTAAAAAGCAGGCAGCCACCTCCAGGAAGAACCATACTCTGTGAGCATACCTGTGAGTACCATCCAGAGACCAGGAGAAGCCAAATTCCTCCTCAGCTAGTCAGTCCCATACACAGCAGAAGATAGACAGAGCAGAAGATATAGATTCCTGCCATATTACAGAGCCACAAGCAGACGACATATCCTGCAAGAGAGCTCCAGGCACATGATAGAAGCAGAAGAGAAAGATTCCTGCCATACATTGCCAATACCTTCTGGGACCAAAAGACTATTGCTGTATCTCATATGGATTATTGCTGCATCCAGTAAAGACCAGTCTGAATTATATTCCAAGTCTGGATCTCATTCATTGCTACCAAGTTCGTCAATTACTCCTACTAGCAACACACTCATTTACTGCAAGTGAACCAGGATCCAGGTGTCCAGCCTTACCAAGGTAGGAGACACCGTTGACACTATTGCCACTATCACATACAGACATTGCACCACTCTGGCATTCCTAACCTGGTACGTGAGTTGCAACACCTTAATGGGCCCTGAGACTGTACCCTGCGCACGCTGCAATTGGCGTCACGAACAAAAACTCGTAATTATCCTTTGCACCTGACCCAGTCATTGCATATTATAGCGTCAGTGTGGATTATTCCAATCCGGCTTACTGCACATGAACTACCATTAACCTAACCAAGTATGAGCTGTCGCCAGACTGTATCGCAGTCCTCAACCGAGGGCTGGGGTACAGTCTTGTTGAACAGTTCGACCAGGTGGGGTTTGAGATTGACCTGTTAAAATCTATACACAAATTGTACCTTTTCAAGATTATTAAAGACAAACCCCAAACTGAGAGATGCAGTAAACAAGGTGAAATCCCCGTAGGTCCCAACCCTCTAGGCTTCAATATCTCCACTAAGTTTGATGATAGGGAAGTGTCATGTTTAGAAATAGGGAGGGATCTTAGTGATGAAACCCTATGTGAAGATAATTATGAGAGGTTTCATGGAGGGGTGAGTTACACTTTTTGCCCCCCTATGTCTGCCGGGAGTATTATTGATATTTTTCACCACCAGGTCTTGAAGGATATAAAAGCCTTAATGTATCCAACAGCTTGTGAGAATATCAGCAAGGGAGAAAGACTTGCTTTAGAATGGATCCAATCCCGAAAGGACCTGGTAATGAAAACGGTGGACAATAGTGTTGATGACTAGGGAATTCTATGTGATGGAAGCACTTAGACAATTGAGGGATGAACGGACTTATGAGGTGATTCGGGAAGACCCCGTGACAGGTACTGTCATGCCCCACTCTGACGATGTGCGGAGGTCGGCCAGGATAGCAGCACGAAGTTAGTGTTTGTTTTGGTGCCGTGCTGGATCCGCCTCTCATCAGGTGCACTGGGTGGAGTCATTAGTTTAAATGGCACTCCAGCCAAGTGATCTGAGCGGATTATACTAATCATTGTGGTCTGGGAAGCTAGGAGGGAAGGTTGGCTGTCTGTTCCTGCTCTGGAAGATAAGTGTAATTTCTAGTTTGGTTCTTTTGTCATCTTTCCCATCCAGGTTCTGTGCGAGCAGGCTGCTCCTATTTCCCCACTTCACCATCTCAGGGAATTCAGGGTTTTGTCACCCCAATCTGGAGGACACATCACACCTACCTTCAAGGTCTGTATGTGGACTGAGCAGTGCAGGGAAAGAGGTCAGGGATCAGCTAGGAGGTGACCCTTCCCCTGTCTCTCGTCCAGAGCCTGGTTGGTGCGTTATCTGTTATTCGGAGTGCACACCCGCCATGACAGGTATACAGCAACAACTGAGGAGTTTCTTACAAAAATATGTTATGAGAGATTTTATCTCACATCAAATGGCAGAGAAACTCATACCTCTGTTCCCCACCAAACCAGCTGTGGTATTTCCTTCTCAAGATCCACAAGTCACCGAGCCATCCCCCAGGCTGCCCGATTGTGGCAGGGATTGGCTCAGTGACCAAACCACTTTTAGATAGTGCTCCTGCATATTTATGCGACACCAATGATTTCCTCTTATTGATGAAAGATGTTCACTGGCAGGAGGGATATAATTTGGTGTCTCTGGATGTTGAAAGCCTTTATACTCGCATCCCTCATGATGCAGGTGTTGCAGCTGTTCTAGACATCTTAAAAATAGCTTATTTTGCGACTTTATTGGAGAGGCTCTTCATTTTATACTTACCAATAATGTATTTAGGTTTGGGGACCAGTGGTATAGGCAAAAGTACGGTACCTCAACGAGCGCTGTGTCTAAAGATCAGGAAGCGATATGTCCCTGCCCAATGGTTATGTGACCGCCAGGGTCGGGAGAGTGCAGGAGTTGTCGAAGCTTCCACAGACCTCGATCAGCCCTGCACTGAGGCTGTACAGCGTTGTATAGTGCTGTACAGCCTCTCTGGGGGGTGTATTTCCTCCATAACTGGGGCTACTATGTCAGTTCCACTTACAGGAGAAATCATTTGTAGGACAAAAACAAAGTGAAGCTAAATGTCCCCCAAAGGTCTTGTATGACCTTATGGGGGACGCAAAGTGTAAAAAAAAAATAATTTAAAAAAATAAAGTGTTAAAATAAAAAAAGGTTTCACATGTACAAAAAAGGAATTAAAAAAAATGTTAAAAATAGAAAAATAAAATAAAAAATAGACATATTTGGTATTGACACGTCTCTGACGGCTGGCTCTATATACATATAACATGATCCACCCAGTCCGATAAACACCATAAAAAAATAATATAAAAAGTAAAAAAAAAGCTATTTTTGATTTGTTTCACCTTACATCAAAAAGGCATATGTCCCACAAAATGGTACCAATAAAACCGTCACCTCGTCCCGCAAAAAATGAGCCCCTACTAACCGCCTCCCGACTGCCTAACGCAGGGATGCGTCCTGCGGTCAATTTTGCATCCTGCGGTCGGATTGTTCCTCGTAGACGCATCGTCGCGTCATCTTGCGTGGGCATGGGCATGTGCGGGCTGGGAAAAGTCGCAGGAGAAGTTAATCACCAGCCTGCCAGCCAATGATCACCGCTGGCACGTTGGTGACCTTTAAAAAATTGAATCCCAAGCCATTTAACACATTATATTTATAAATATAATGTGTTAAATGGCTTCTGTGCGCTCTGCTGGTTCCTTTTTCGTCGGTTGGTCCCAGCAGAGAGCACAGATCACTGTGAGTACACCAAGCACAACACATTTAGCCCCAGATCACCCCCATCACCTGATCACCCCTGTCAATCACTAGTGAAAGGGAAAAAAGTGATCAGTGTAAACTGTCCCTTTTTTTTCCCCACCAGTATTGACGGTTAGGTTTTAGGTTAGTTTAGGCCCCTTGGTTAGGTAGTTAGCTTCAGTTAGCGCCCAGCCCACCGCACCGCAGTCACTAATTCGCTGATTAGCATATCGCTAATCAGCATTGATACTTTTATAGTATCTGTAATTGATCAGAACTGTTCACAGTCAGATCTATAATAGTATTAGTGTCACCTTAGCTCGCCCTCCACCCAAAACGCAGTGTTTGCCCGATCAGGCCTGATCGGTCGCCCACACATGAGGTCACCCACGCCCGCCCCGCCGCAGTGACAAAATTATTTAATTTTTTTTATCGCTGCACAATCACTACACAAACGCTGCGGCGATAAAAAAAAAAAAATCAGTTTTAATATTTTTAATCGCAGCGGCTTCCTGTACTTCGCTAGCCTCCCATTTGTAAGACAGGCTTGCTTTTTTTTTGCTTTTTTTCTTGGGTAGTCTCAGGGAATACCCCTAAATTTAGTCGACCAAATGGCAAGTAAGGGATATTCTTCTGAAGAGGCCTACAGGCTTCTGACCGAGTCGGATGAGGAATGGGAACCCTCATCTGACGAATCCAGCAGGTCAGAATACGAACCTGTAGAAAGCAGTGGCAGTCTGACCCAAAGTTCGGACAATGAGGTTGAGGTCCCTGATACCACCAGGCGTACCCTGCCCTGTGTTGCTAGACCACAGGTTGCGCAGGATCCGCTTCAAGGGCAGCAGAGTGGGGCTGGTGCTGTCGGATTACGTGGTGAGGCATACACCAGCAGCGCAGCCCATCCTGGACCTAGTACCAGCACTGCCATAGAATATGGTGAAGTGGCGAGCACCAGAAGGGCAGTTGAAGCTGGTGCGGTGGCATGTGCAGTAGTTCCCCCGTCGCAGCAACCGCACAGACAGGCCCGTAGAGCCCCTAGATTCCCTGAAGTGCTGGCAAACCCTGATTGGCAGCCCCCATCTTCAGCCGCACCAGTAGTTCCCCCTTTCACCGCCCAGTCTGGAGTTCGGGTTGAGACAGCTCAGATCGGATCGGCACAGTTTTTTTTTTTTTAAGCTGTTCTTTACTGCAGAGCTCTTTGACTTAGTCGTGGCAGAAACAAACCGGTATGCCACTCAATTTATAGCCGCCAACCCGGGAGGCTGTTATGCCCAGTCTTTCCGGTGGAAAACCATCCAAGTTTCCGAATTTAACATTTTTCTGGGCCTTCTCCTCAGCATGGGTCTGACAAAAAAAGCATGAATTGCGGTCATATTGGTCCACAAACCCAATTCATCACATGCCCATGTTCTCTGCTGCTATGTCCAGGACACAATTTGAGACCATCCTGCATTGCCTGCACTTTAGTGATAATAGCACCTCTCGCCCCAGAGGCCACCCAGCTTTTGACCGGCTCCACAAAATTCGGCCCCTCATAGACCACTTTAACACCAACTTTGCAGATTTGTATACCTCTGAGCAAAACATCTGCATAGACGAGTCCCTGATACATTTTACCAGGTGCCTTGGCTTCAAACAATACATCCCAAGCAAGCGCGCCCGGTATGGGGTCAAATTGTATAAGCTCTGTGAAAGGGCCACAAGCTATACGCACAAATTTTGTGTCTATGAGGGTAAAGATCAGACCCTGGAGCCGGTCAGTTGCCCTGACTTCCTGGGAAGCAGTGGGAAGACAGTCTGAGACTTGGTGTCACCCTTATTTGGCAAGGGGTACCATCTTTATGTGGACAATTTCTACACAAGTGTGCCCCTCTTCAGGCATTTGTTTCTAGAACAGATTGGCTGCTGTGGCACCGCGCAACCTAGACGCCGGGACTTCCCCCAACGGCTCGTTACCACTAGGGATGAGCGAACCCGAACTGTATAGTTCGGGTTCGTACCGAATTTTGGGGTGTCCGTGACACGGACCCGAACATTTTCGTAAAAGTCCGGGTTCGGTGTTCGTCGCTTTCTTGGCGCTTTTTGAAAGGCTGCAAAGCAGCCAATCAACAAGCGTCATACTACTTGCCCCAAGAGGCCGTCACAGCCATGCCTACTATTGGCATGGCTGTGATTGGCCAGAGCACCATGTGACCCAGACTCTATTTAAGCTGGAGTCACGTAGCGCCGCACGTCACTCTGCTCTGATAAGCATAGGGAGAGGTTGCAGCCGCGACGTTAGGGCGAGATTAGGCAGTGATTAACTCCTCCAAAGGACTTCATTTAGAGATCGATCTGCAGCTGTGGATGATTGAACTGCTGCTATTTAGAGTTGAGCGAACACCTGGATGTTCGGGTTCGAGAAGTTCGGCCGAACTTCCCGGAAATGTTCGGGTTCGGGATCCGAACCCGATCCGAACTTCGTCCCGAACCCGAACCCCATTGAAGTCAATGGGGACCCGAACTTTTCGGCACTAAAAAGGCTGTAAAAAAGCCCAGGAAAGAGCTAGAGGGCTGCAAAAGGCAGCAACATGTAGGTAAATCCCCTGCAAACAAATGTGGATAGGGAAATGAATAAAAATAAAAATAAAATAAATAAAAATTAACCAATATCAATTGGAGAGAGGTCCCATAGCAGAGAATCTGGCTTCACGTCACCCACCACTGTAACAGTCCATTGTCAGATATTTAGTCCCAGGCACCCAGGCAGAGGAGAGAGGTCCCTTAACAGAGAATCTGGCTTCATGTCAGCAGAGAATCAGTCTTCATGTCATAGCAGAGAATCATACTTCACGTCACCCAACACTGGAACAGTCCATTGTCAGATATTTAGGCCCCGGCACCCAGGCAGAGGAGAGAGGTCCCGTAACAGAGATTCTGGCTTCATGTCAGCAGAGAATCAGTCTTCATGTCATAGCAGAGAATCAGGCTTCACGTCAGCCAACACTGCAACAGTCCATTGGCATATATTTAGGCCCAGCACCCAGGCAGAGGAGAGAGGTCCCGTAACAGAGGATCTGGCTTCATGTCAGCAGAGAATCAGTCTGCATGTCATAGCAGAGAATCAGGCTTCACGTCAGCCAACACTGCAACAGTCCATTGTCATATATTTAGGCCCAGCACCCAGGCAGAGGAGAGGTTCATTCAACTTTGGGTAGCCTCGCAATATAATGGTAAAATGAAAATAAAAATAGGATTGAATGAGGAAGTGCCCTGGAGTACAATAATATATGGTTAAGGGGAGGTAGTTAATGTCTAATCTGCACAAGGGATGGACAGGTCCTGTGGGATCCATGCCTGGTTCATTTTTATGAACGTCAGCTTGTCCACATTGGCTGTAGACAGGCGGCTGCGTTTGTCTGTAATGACGCCCCCTGCCGTGCTGAATACACGTTCAGACAAAACGCTGGCCGCCGGGCAGGCCAGCACCTCCAAGGCATAAAAGGCTAGCTCTGGCCACGTGGACAATTTAGAGACCCAGAAATTGAATGGTGCCGAACCATCAGTCAGTACGTGGAGGGGTGTGCACACGTACTGTTCCACCATGTTAGTGAAATGTTGCCTCCTGCTAACACGTTGCGTATCAGGTGGTGGTGCAGTTAGCTGTGGCGTGTTGACAAAACTTTTCCACATCTCTGCCATGCTAACCCTGCCCTCAGAGGAGCTGGCCGTGACACAGCTGCCTTGGCGACCTCTTGCTCCTCCTCTGCCTTGGCCTTGGGCTTCCACTTGTTCCCCTGTGACATTTGGGAATGCTCTCAGTAGCGGGTCTACCAACGTGCGCTTGTACTCGCGCATCTTCCTATCACGCTCCAGTGCAGGAAGTAAGGTGGGCACATTGTCTTTGTACCGTGGATCCAGCAGGGTGGCAACCCAGTAGTCCGCACACGTTAAAATGTGGGCAACTCTGCTGTCGTTGCGCAGGCACTGCAGCATGTAGTCGCTCATGTGTGCCAGACTGCCCAGGGGTAATGACAAGCTGTCCTCTGTGGGAGGCGCATCGTCATCGTCCTGCCTTTCCCCCCAGCCACGCACCAGTGATGGGCCCGAGCTGCGTTGGGTGCCACCCCGCTGTGACCATGCTTCATCCTCATCCACCTCCTCCTTATCCTCATCCTCCTCGTCCTCCAGTAGTGGGCCCTGGCTGGCCACATTTGTACCTGGCCTCTGCTGTTGCAAAAATCCTCCCTCTGAGTCACTTCGAAGAGACTGGCCTGAAAGTGCTAAAAATGACCCCTCTTCCTCCTCCTCCTCCTCCTGGGCCACCTCCTCTTCCATCATCGCCCTAAGTGTTTTCTCAAGGAGACATAGAAGTGGTATTGTAACGCTGATAACGGCGTCATCGCCACTGGCCATGTTGGTGGAGTACTCGAAATAGCGCAACAGGGCACACAGGTCTCGCATGGAGGCCCAGTCATTGGTGGTGAAGTGGTGCTGTTCCGCAGTGCGACTGACCCGTGCGTGCTGCAGCTGAAATTCCACTATGGCCTGTTGCTGCTCGCACAGTCTGTCCAGTATGTGCAAGGTGGAGTTCCACCTGGTGGGCACGTCGCATATGAGGCGGTGAGCGGGAAGGCCGAAGTTACGCTGTAGCGCAGACAGGCGAGCAGCGGCAGGATGTGAACGCCGGAAGCGCGAACAGACGGCCCACACTTTATGCAGCAGCTCTGACATGTCGGGGTAGTTGTGAATGAACTTCTGCACCACCAAATTCAGCACATGCGCCAGGCAAGGGATGTGCGTCAAACCGGCTAGTCCCAGAGCTGCAACGAGATTTCGCCCATTATCGCACACCACCAGGCCGGGCTTGAGGCTCACCGGCAGCAACCACTCGTCGGTCTGTTGTTCTATACCCCGCCACAACTCCTGTGCGGTGTGGGGCCTGTCCCCCAAACATATGAGTTTCAGAATGGCCTGCTGATGTTTACCCCGGGCTGTGCTGAAGTTGGTGGTGAAGGTGTGTGGCTGACTGGATGAGCAGGTGGAAGAAGAGGAGGAGGAAGCCGAGAAGGAGGTGGCGGCAACAGGAGGCAAAGAATGTTGCCCTGCGATCCTTGGCGGCGGAAGGACGTGCGCCAAACAGCTCTCCGCCTGGGGCCCAGCTGCCACTACATTTACCCAGTGTGCAGTTAGGGAGATATAGCGTCCCTGGCCGTGCTTACTGGTCCACGTATCTGTGGTTAGGTGGACCTTGCTACAGATGGCGTTGCGCAGTGCACACTTGATTTTATCGGATACTTGGTTGTGCAGGGAAGGCACGGCTCTCTTGGAGAAGTAGTGGTGGCTGGGAACAACATACTGTGGGACAGCAAGCGACATGAGCTGTTTGAAGCTGTCTGTGTGCACCAGCCTAAATGACAGCATTTCATAGGCCAGTACTTTAGAAATGCTGGCATTCAGGGCCAGGGATCGAGGGTGGCTAGGTGGGAATTTACGCTTTCTCTCAAATGTTTGTGAGATGGAGAGCTGAACGCTGCCGTGTGACATGGTTGAGACGCTTGGTGACGGAGGTGGTGGTGGTGTTGGTGGTACATCCCCTGTTTGCTGGGCGGCAGGTGCCAACGTTCATCCAGAGGCGGAGGAAGAGGCCGAGGCGGCAGCAGCAGAAGAGGCCGAGGCGGCAGCAGCAGAAAAGGTAGCAGGGGGAGCCTGAGCGACTTCCTTGTTTTTAAGGTGTTTGCTCCACTGCAGTTCATGCTTTGCATGCAGGTGCCTGGTCATGCAGGTTGTGCTAAGGTTCAGAACGTTAATGCCTCACTTCAGGCTCTGATGGCACAGCATGCAAACCACTCGGGTCTTGTCGTCAGCACATTGTTTGAAGAAGTGCCATGCCAGGGAACTCCTTGAAGCTGCCTTTGGGGAGCTCGGTCCAAGATGGCGGCGGTCAGTAGCAGGCGGAGTCTCTTGGCGGCGGGTGTTCTGCTTTTGCCCACTGCTCCCTCTTTTGCTATGCTGTTGGCTCGGTCTCACCACTGCCTCTTCCTCCGAACTGAGAAAGTCAGTGGCACGACCTTCATTCCATGTGGGGTCTAGGACCTCATCGTCCCCTGCATCGTCTTCCACCCAGTCTTGATCCCTGAACTCCTGTTCAGTCTGCACACTGCAGAAAGACGCAGCAGTTGGCACCTGTGTTTCGTCATCATCAGAGACATGCTGAGGTGGTATTCCCATGTCTTCATCATCAGGAAACATAAGTGGTTGTGCGTCAGTGCATTCTATGTCTTTCACCGCTGGGGAAGGGCTAGGTGGATTCCCTTGGGAAACCCTGCCAGCGGAGTCTTCAAACAGCATAAGAGACTGCTGCATAACTTGAGGCTGAGACAGTTTCCCTGGTATGCATGGGGGTGATGTGACAGACTGATGGGGTTGGTTTTCAGGCGCCATCTGTGCGCTTTCTGCAGAAGACTGGGTGGGAGATAATGTGAACGTGCTGGATCCACTGTCGGCCACCCAATTGACTAATGCCTGTACCTGCTCAGGCCTTACCATCCTTAGAACGGCATTGGGCCCCACCATATATCGCTGTAAATTCTGGCGGCTACTGGCACCTGAGGTAGTTGGTACACTAGGACGTGTGGATGTGGCAGAACGGCCACGTCCTCTCCCAGCACCAGAGGGTCCACTAACACCACCACGACCATGTCCACGTCCGCGTCCCTTACTAGATGTTTTCCTCATTGTTATCGTTCACCACAACAACAAAAATATTATTTGGCCCAATGTATTGTATTCAAATTCAGCTGAATATAAATTTGAGGCCTAGTATTTAGGCGCTGGGTGACAGGTATGGGTTTACTGACAGAATTAGACTTGGAAATGCACAGTAGTGGGTGTGTGAAGTTATTCTGAATGACCCTATGTGCACCTTCAATATGATATACCCTTTTAGGGATAGATTTCAAATAGCTCTGATACAGCAGAAACCACTAAATGAGGAAATTGCTAAATTGGGAATTGTATTTCAACCCAGAACAAAAAATGTGCTTTGACGGACACTAAATAACTTGACCAGCCACAACAGTACAGCAGTAACGACAGATTTAGCTGGATACAAATTTGAGGCCTAGTATTTAGGCGCTGGGTGACAGGTATATATTTACTGACAGAATTAGACTTGGAAATGCACAGTAGCGTGTGTGTGAAGTTATTCAGAATGACCCTATGTGCACCTTGAATATTATATACCCTTTTAGGGATAGATTTCAAATAGCTCTGATACAGCAGAAACCACTAAATGAGGAAATTGCTAAATTGGGAATTGTATTTCTACCCAGAACAAAAACTGTGCTTTGACGGACACTAAATAACTAGCCCAGCCACAACAGTACAGCAGTAACGACAGATTTAGCAGGATATAAATTTGAGGCCTAGTATTTAGGCGCTGGGTGACAGGTTTAGGTTTACTGACAGAATTAGACTTGGAAATGCACAGTAGCGGGTGTGTGAAGTTATTCTGAATGACCCTATGTGCACCTTGAATATGATATACCCTTTTAGGGATAGATTTCAAATAGCTCTGATATAGCAGAAACCACTAAATTATGAAATTGCTAAATTGGGAATTGTATATCAACCCAGAACAAAAAATGTGCTTTGACGGACACTAAATAACTTGACCAGCCACACCAGTAACGACAGATTTAGCTGGATATAAACTTGAGGCCTAGTATTTAGGCGCTGGGTGACAGGTATACGTTTACTGACAGAATTAGACTGGGATATGGCCAAAAAATAACCACACTATTTATGGTTAAATGCACTTGGTGTGACAGCTTGACCAACCACACTACTGAGGGTTAAATGCACTTGGTGACAGGCGCAGCTTGCCCCTGATGTAGTATATGGCCAAAAAATAAACAGACTATTGCTGGTTAAATGCACTTGGTGTGACAGCTTGACCAACCACACTACTGAGGGTTAAATGCACTTGGTGACAGGCGCAGCTTGCCCCTGATGTAGTATATGGCCAAAAAATAAACAGACTATTGCTGGTTAAATGCACTTGGTGTGACAGCTTCACCCTGATGTAGGCTTTAGCCAAAAAACAACCACACCATTGAGGGTTAAATGCACTTGGTGACAGGCGCAGCTTGCCCCTGATGTAGTATATGGCCAAAAAATAAACAGACTATTGCTGGTTAAATGCACTTGGTGTGACAGCTTCACCCTGATGTAGGCTTTAGCCAAAAAACAACCACACCATTGAGGGTTAAATGCACTTGGTGACAGGCGCAGCTTGCCCCTGATGTAGTATATGGCCAAAAAATAAACAGACTATTGCTGGTTAAATGCACTTGGTGTGACAGCTTCACCCTGATGTAGGCTTTAGCCAAAAAACAACCACACCATTGAGGGTTAAATGCACTTGGTCGCAGCTTGTGCTGGCGCACCACAAGACACATAATGGCCGCCGATCACCCCAGAAAAAAGTGACTGACAAACGGTCTGGGCAGCCTAAAAACAGTGAGCAATTGAGTATCAGCAGCTCAATGATCCACAGCTGCAGATCGATCAATTAATCAAGTCTTTTGGAGGAGTTAATCAGCCTAATCTCGCCCTACTGTCGCAGCCGCAACCTCTCCCTACGCTGATCAGAGCAGAGTGACGAGCGGCGCTATGTGACTCCAGCTTAAATAGAGGCTGGGTCACATGGTGCTCTGGCCAATCACAGCCATGCCAATAGTAGCCATGGCTGTGATGGCCTCTTGGGGCAAGTAGTATGACGCTTGTTGATTGGCTGCTTTGCAGCCTTTCAAAAAGCGCCATGAAAGTGACGAACACGGAACCCGAACCCGGACTTTTGCGAAAATGTCCGGGTTCGGGTCCGTGTCACGGACACCCCAAAATTCGGTACGAACCCACACTATACAGTTCGAGTACGCTCATCCCTACTGCTATTGAATTGCTCACTGTTTTTAGGCTGCCCAGAGTGTTTTTCAGTCACTTTTTGCTGGGGTGATCGGCGGCCATTTTGTGTCTTGTGGTGCGCCAGCACAAGCTGCCACCAAGTGCATTTAACCCTCAATGGTGTGGTTGTTTTTTGGCTAAATCCTACATCAGGGTGAAGCTGTCACACCAAGTGCATTTAACCAGCAATAGTCTGTTTATTTTTTGGCCATATACTACATCAGGGGCAAGCTGTCACCAAGTGCATTTAACCCTCAATGGTGTGGTTGTTTTTTGGCTAAATCCTACATCAGGGTGAAGCTGTCACACCAAGTGCATTTAACCAGCAATAGTCTGTTTATTTTTTGGCCATATACTACATCAGGGGCAAGCTGTCACCAAGTGCATTTAACCCTCAATGGTGTGGTTGTTTTTTGGCTAAATCCTACATCAGGGTGAAGCTGTCACACCAAGTGCATTTAACCAGCAATAGTCTGTTTATTTTTTGGCTATATACTACATCAGGGGCAAGCTGCGCCTGTCACCAAGTGCATTTAACCCTCAGTAGTGTGGTTGGTCAAGCTGTCACACCAAGTGCATTTAACCATCAATAGTGTGGTTATTTTTTGGCCATATCCCAGTCTAATTCTGTCAGTAAACGTATACCTGTCACCCAGCGCCTAAATACTAGGCCTCAAGTTTATATCCAGCTAAATCTGTCGTTACTGGTGTGGCTGGTCAAGTTATTTAGTGTCCGTCAAAGCAAATCAGATTCAAGGTGCACATAGGGTCATTCTGAATAACTTCACACACACGCTACTGTGCATTTCCAAGTCTAATTCTGTCAGTAAACCTATACCTGTCACCCAGCGCCTAAAGAATAAGCCTCAAAATTATAGTCAGCTAAATCTGTCGTTACTGGTGTGGCTGGTCAAGTTATTTAGTGTCCGTCAAAGCACATTTTTTGTTCTGGGTTGAAATACAATTCCCAATTTAGCAATTTCCTAATTTAGTGGTTTCTACTGTATCAGAGCTATGTTAAATCTATCCCTAAAAGGGTATATAAGATTCAAGGTGCAGATAGGGTCATTCTGAATAACTTCACACACACGCTACTGTGCATTTCCAAGTCTAATTCTGTCAGTAAACCTATACCTGTCACCCAGCGCCTAAATACTAGGCCTCAAATTTATATTTAGCTAAATCTGTGGTTACTGTTGTGCCTTTATTAGTGTAATACAGTACCCAAATAGATAGCCAGATAGTGTTAGGTGTCTGTAAAAAAAGGCCTGAATTTGAATTCAATACATTGGGCCAAATAATATTTTTGTTGTTGTGGTGAACGATAACAATGAGGAAAACATCTAGTAATGGATGCGGACGTGGACATGGTCGTCTTGGTGTTAATAAACCGTCTGGTGCTGGGAGAGGACGTGGCCATTCTGCCACATCCACACGTCCTAGTGTACCAACTACCTCAGGTCCCAGTAGCCGCCAGAATTTACAGCGATATATGGTGGGGCCCAATGCCGTTCTAAGGATGGTAAGGCCTGAGCAGGTACAGGCATTAGTCAATTGGGTGGCCGACAGTGGATCCAGCACGTTCACATTATCTCCCACCCAGTCTTCTGCAGAAAGCGCACAGATGGCGCCTGAAAACCAAGCCCATCAGTCTGTCACATCACCCCCATGCATACCAGGGAAACTGTCTGAGCCTCAAGTTATGCAGCAGTCTCTTATGCTGTTTGAAGACCCTGCTGGCAGGGTTTCCCAAGGGCATCCACCTGGCCCTTCCCCAGCGGTGGAAGACATAGAATGCACTGACGCACAACCACTTATGTTTCCTGATGATGAAGACATGGGAATACCACCTCAGCACGTCTCTTATGATGACGAAACACAGGTGCCAACTGCTGCGTCTTTCTGCAGTGTGCAGACTGAACAGGAGGTCAGGGAGGAAGACTGGGTGGAAGACGATGCAGGGGACGATGAGGTCCTAGACCCCACATGGAATGAAGGTCGTGCCACTGACTCACAGTTCGGAGGAAGAGGCAGTGGTGAGACCGAGCCAACAGCATAGCAAAAGAGGGAGCAGTGGGCAAAAGCAGAACACCCGCCGCCAAGAGACTCTGCCTGCTACTGACCGCCGCCATCTGGGGACCGAGCACCCCAAAGGCAGCTTCAAGGAGTTCCCTGGCATGGCACTTCTTCAAACAATGTGCTGACGACAAGACCCGAGTGGTTTGCACGCTGTGCCATCAGAGCCTGAAGCGAGGCATTAACGTTCTGAACCTTAGCACAACCTGCATGACCAGGCACCTGCATGCAAAGCATGAACTGCAGTGGAGTAAACACCTTAAAAACAAGGAAGTCACTCAGGCTCCCCCTGCTACCTCTTCTGCTGCTGCCGCCTCGGCCTCTTCTGCTGCTGCCGCCTCGGCCTCTTCTGCTGCTGCCGCCTCGGCCTCTTCTGCTGCTGCCGCCTCGGCCTCTTCTGCTGCTGCCGCCTCGGCCTCTTCTGCTGCTGCCGCCTCGGCCTCTTCTGCTGCTGCCGCCTCGGCCTCTTCTGCTGCTGCCGCCTCGGCCTCTTCTGCTGCTGCCGCCTCGGCCTCTTCTGCTGCTGCCGCCTCGGCCTCTTCTGCTGCTGCCGCCTCGGCCTCTTCTGCTGCTGCCGCCTCGGCCTCTTCTGCTGCTGCCGCCTCGGCCTCTTCTGCTGCTGCCGCCTCGGCCTCTTCTGCTGCTGCCGCCTCGGCCTCTTCTGCTGCTGCCGCCTCGGCCTCTTCTGCTGCTGCCGCCTCGGCCTCTTCTGCTGCTGCCGCCTCGGCCTCTTCTGCTGCTGCCGCCTCGGCCTCTTCTGCTGCTGCCGTCTCGGCCTCTTCTGCTGCTGCCGTCTCGGCCTCTTCTGCTGCTGCCGTCTCGGCCTCTTCCTCCGCCTCTGGAGGAACGTTGGCACCTGCCACCCAGCAAACAGGGGATGTATCACCAACACCACCACCTCCGTCACCAAGCATCTCAACCATGTCACACGGCAGCGTTCAGCTCTCCATCTCACAAACATTTGAGAGAAAGCGTAAATTCCCACCTAGCCACCCTCGATCCCTGGCCCTGAATGCCAGCATTTCTAAACTACTGGCCTATGAAATGCTGTCATTTAGGCTGGTGGACACAGACATCTTTAAACAGCTCATGTCGCTTGCTGTCCCACAGTATGTTGTTCCCAGCCGCCACTACTTCTCCAAGAGAGCCGTGCCTTCCCTGCACAACCAAGTATCCGATAAAATCAAGTGTGCACTGCGCAACGCCATCTGTAGCAAGGTCCACCTAACCACAGATACGTGGACCAGTAAGCATGGCCAGGGACGCTATATCTCCCTAACTGCACACTGGGTAAATGTAGTGGCAGCTGGGCCCCAGGCGGAGAGCTGTTTGGCGCACGTCCTTCCGCCGCTAAGGATCGCAGGGCAACATTCTTTGCCTCCTGTTGCCACCTCCTCCTACTCAGCTTCCTCCTCCTCTTCTTCCACCTGCTCATCCAGTCAGCCACACACCTTCACCACCAACTTCAGCACAGCCCGGGGTAAACGTCAGCAGGCCATTCTGAAACTCATATGTTTGGGGGACAGGCCCCACACCGCACAGGAGTTGTGGCGTGGTATAGAACAACAGACCGACGAGTGGTTGCTGCCGGTGAGCCTCAAGCCCGGCCTGGTGGTGTGCGATAATGGGCGAAATCTCGTTGCAGCTCTGGGACTAGCCGGTTTGACGCACATCCCTTGCCTGGCGCATGTGCTGAATTTGGTGGTGCAGAAGTTCATTCACAACTACCCCGACATGTCAGAGCTGCTGCATAAAGTGCGGGCCGTCTGTTCGCGCTTTCGGCGTTCACATCCTGCCGCTGCTCGCCTGTCTGCGCTACGGCGTAACTTCGGCCTTCCCGCTCACCGCCTCATATGCGACGTGCCCACCAGGTGGAACTCCACCTTGCACATGCTGGACAGACTGTGCGAGCAGCAGCAGGCCATAGTGGAGTTTCAGCTGCAGCACGCACGGGTCAGTCGCACTACAGAACAGCACCACTTCACCACCAATGACTGGGCCTCCATGCGAGACCTGTGTGCCCTGTTGCGCTGTTTCGAGTACTCCACCAACATGGCCAGTGGCGATGACGCCGTTATCAGCGTTACAATACCACTTCTATGTCTCCTTGAGAAAACACTTAGGGCGATGATGGAAGAGGAGGTGGCCCAGGAGGAGGAGGAGGAAGAGGGGTCATTTTTAGCACTTTCAGGCCAGTCTCTTCGAAGTGACTCAGAGGGAGGTTTTTTGCAACAGCAGAGGCCAGGTACAAATGTGGCCAGCCAGGGCCCACTACTGGAGGACGAGGAGGATGAGGATGAGGAGGAGGTGGAGGAGGAGGAGGATGAAACATGGTCACAGCGGGGTGGCACCCAACGCAGCTCGGGCCCATCACTGGTGCGTGGCTGGGGGGAAAGGCAGGACGATGACGATACGCCTCCCACAGAGGACAGCTTGTCCTTACCCCTGGGCAGCCTGGCACACATGAGCGACTATATGCTGCAGTGCCTGCGCAACGACAGCAGAGTTGCCCACATTTTAACGTGTGCGGACTACTGGGTTGCCACCCTGCTGGATCCACGGTACAAAGACAATGTGCCCACCTAACTTCCTGCACTGGAGCGTGATAGGAAGATGCGCGAGTACAAGCGCACGTTGGTAGACGCGCTACTGAGAACATTCCCAAATGTCACAGGGGAACAAGTGGAAGCCCAAGGCCAAGGCAGAGGAGTAGCAAGAGGTCGCCAAGGCAGCTGTGTCACGGCCAGCTCCTCTGAGGGTAGGGTTAGCATGGCAGAGATGTGGAAAAGTTTTGTCAACAAGCCACAGCTAACTGCACCACCACCTGATACGCAACGTGTAAGCAGGAGGCAACATTTCACTAACATGGTGGAACAGTACGTGTGCATACCCCTCCACGTACTGACTGATGGTTCGGCCCCATTCAACTTCTGGGTCTCTAAATTGTCCACGTGGCCAGAGCTAGCCTTTTATGCCTTGGAGGTGCTGGCCTGCCCGGCGGCCAGCGTTTTGTCTGAACGTGTATTCAGCACGGCAGGGGGCGTCATTACAGACATACGCAGCCGCCTGTCTACAGCCAATGTGGACAAGCTGACGTTCATAAAAATGAACCAGGCATGGATCCCACAGGACCTGTCCATCCCTTGTGCAGATTAGACATTAACTACCTCCCCTTAACCATATATTATTCTACTCCAGGGCACTTCTTCATTCAATCCTATTTTTATTTTCATTTTACCATTATATTGCGAGGCTACCCAAAGTTGAATGAACCTCTCCTCTGTCTGGGTGCCGGGGCCAAAATATATGCCAATGGACTGTTCCAATGTTGGGTGACGTGAAGCCTGATTCTCTGCTATGACATGCAGACTGATTCTCTGCTGACATGAAGACAGATTCTCTGTTACGGGACCTCTCTCCTCTGCCTGGGTGCTGGGCCTAAATATATGACAATGGACTGTTACAGTGGTGGCTGACGTGAAGCCTGATTCTCTGCTATGACATGCAGACTGATTCTCTGCTGACATGAAGCCAGATTCTCTGTTACGGGACCTCTCTCCTCTGCCTGGGTGCCGGGGCCTAAATATATGCCAATGGACTGTTCCAATGTTGGGTGACGTGAAGCCTGATTCTCTGCTATGACATGCAGACTGATTCTCTGCTGACATGAAGACAGATTCTCTGTTACGGGACCTCTCTCCTCTGCCTGGGTGCTGGGCCTAAATATCTGATAATGGACTGTTGCAGTGGTGGCTGACGTGAAGCCTGATTCTTTGCTATGACATGCAGACTGATTCTCTGCTGACATGAAGCCAGATTCTCTGTTACGGGACCTCTCTCCTCTGCCTGGGTGCTGGGCCTAAATATATGACAATGGACTGTTGCAGTGGTGGCTGACGTGAAGCCTGATTCTCTGCTATGACATGCAGACTGATTCTCTGCTGACATGAAGCCAGATTCTCTGTTACGGGACCTCTCTCCTCTGCCTGGGTGCCGGGGCCTAAATATCTGAGAATGGACTGTTCCAGTGGTGGGTGACGTGAAGCCAAATTCTCTGCTATGGGACCTCTCTCCAATTGATATTGGTTAATTTTTATTTATTTTATTTTTATTTTAATTCATTTCCCTGTCCACATTTGTTTGCAGGGGATTTACCTACATGTTGCTGCCTTTTGCAGCCCTCTAGCCCTTTCCTGGGCTGTTTTACAGCCTTTTTAGTGCCGAAAAGTTCGGGTCCCTATTGACTTCAATGGGGTTCGGGTTCGGGACAAAGTTCGGATCGGGTTCGGATCCCGAACCCGAACATTTCCGGGAAGTTCGGCCGAACTTCTCGAACCCGAACATCCAGGTGTCCGCTCAACTCTAGTTACCACCCGTCTTCCAAGGGGGGAGAGGGCTGCCTTGTGTAACGAAGAACTGCTTGCGGTGAAATGGAGAGACAAGCATGACGTTTGCATGCTCTCCTCCATTGACGCAGACACGACAATCCAAATTGAACGAGCAACTGGAATCATTGAAAAGCCCCTCTGTGTCCACAACTATAATTATACACTACTACTAATGTCCTTGTGGACTAAATTACACCAATTTTCCTGCACCTACCTATTTAAATAAGACTTAACTTTTATTTCCTATTATTTTATATTACTGGTGTGAATAGCTGAATGTTTAAAATTCTCAGTAATCACTAGCCTTCATACAACACATTAGATCACCCTGTCAGGGCTGTCACCTGACTAGGTTGCTCAATTAATACACACTTATGCCAACAGGCTGTGCGCTGCCTGTGTGTTACATATACTTTGTGCAGTTCATTATCTCATGTTAATAGGCCACAGTGATTGACTGCTATAAAATTTAGAGCTTCACACTGCCCCCCGACATGTTTCGCCGTTTCACGGCGTCTTCAGGGGTTAGGGCAGAGTGTGAGCGTGTCCTCCTCTCGGCTGGCTTTTAATAGCTTCGTTTGTGACGTAATTATTTTGGGCCTCACTAGGGGGCGTAACGCAGAACTTTATTTCAATACTGATTGGATATCCTGTATGGTTCGGCCTACTTTCCTCATAGCCGCCGCCCCCTGACGTCGACCGCCTCCTGCCTTCCTCCTTCTAGTTGGTCCACGTCATCGGGAAGCGCCTACTTATAGGTGTGGAGGAAATCAATGGCAGGCTTTCTTTCAAATCCGACAAACACTCAAGCGTTTCTGGCAGAGGCAGAGGGAGAGTGTTCTCTACTGAAAGTCTACCAGTGGACTGTTTGGATGTTGCTCAGGCCTTCAAAGAAATTAACAAAACCTATAAACGATACATTCGAGGCGTTTGGGAAACAGCTAGCCTAGAAACGTACATCCAACAAAAAATCGTGTATAGAGGAATGAGAATCAATATAACGCCTAACTCTCACCAGGAAGATAGTGAGTTTATAAAAGGTTGGGAAATACTCCTTACAGAAAATTCCTTGCGGATGCAAGCTTATCTGTTAGATTACGAACAAAAGTCCTTGGCAAAGATTACGACGCAATTACAAAAAGAGATTCAGGAGATCCAAACATTTAGAACCAAACCAGAATTTGTGGAATACGAACAAAAGCTGCAAAAAAACGTAGAAAGTCTTCAGGGAGAGATAAAAGAACGTAAACATAGGAAATATAATCGAGACAAAAAAAAGATTTCGATACTGGTAATATATATCCTAGAAAACAAGGGGGGCGATTCCCGTTTAGACAAAGAGGAAATTGGAAAGAGTATACAGACATATCTGAATCAGAAACCTCTGAAATAGAGGGTAGTAATACTCAACCAATAGGAAATACCAAACGAAAACCTAAAAATAAATTACCCTACTCACAGAGGAAAAACTCTCAAAGGAATGCCACCCCTAATATTAATCCGAATCCAACTGGAAATACAACATGGATAACAAATCAAGACCCAGGGCAAAATTTGCAAGCACAGTATTCACAATTTCCACAATATTCACAATCATCCTCCTTACCTGTATCAACAAATGCTGCTCAACAACCACAGAATGTAACACAGGTTTTTTTTTTTAGGGCTAGGAATGGGAGTACAACTACGCGACAGAGAAAAATGGGGCTACAATCAGAAAATCTGACAACAAGAGCCCCGGAGATAACAGAGGGGAGTATAGACCCAAGCGTAGCACGTAATAGAAAGGAGGAGGGGGCAATGCAGATTATCAATAAAACCAAGATAAATCTAACAACTGAACATATTAGTCTGATACAAAAAGGCCTCTCCTTTACCCCAGCACCACATTTCAACTGCTTCCTGTGGGTGAAGGACATAAATCTGTTCGCTAGGGAACTAGCATTATATAAGGAATTTAACTCTAGCGAGAACTCAATGCACAAAAGTGTGAGAGGGAAGCAGTAGAAACCCTTGAGTTGCTGCAGAGAGAAGGAGAAGGCGAAATAATAGCCCCGAGCCCACCATTTAGCAACTTAACTCCCAAGTCCAGATTTACCCCCCCTTTTGGGAAATATGCAAACATCCAAACATTTGTGGATGTGGTTACTAGGGATCTGCAAAAAATCAGAGCCCCTAAAAGGAATAAGTACAGCAATCTAACTATAGAAGAGCAAACAGCTATGGAAGATCTAATGAGTAATGACAATTTAGTCATAAAACCTTCGGACAAAGGAGGGAATATTGTCCTATTGGAAAGAAAATATTATGAACAAATGATAATGGATCTCCTCAATGAGAGTAATACCTATAGGGAGCTAAGAACAGACCCCACTGAAAAATACGTCTTAGAACTAAAAAAACTTCTCAAAAATGCCAAGGATCGTAATCTAATTACTAAGGAAGAATATAAAGTTATGTACAGACCGCGTCCCATCATAGCAACCTTTTACGCTATTCCTAAAATCCACAAGCAAAGGGAACCAATCCCAGGGAGACCAATAGTCTCAGGTAATCAAAGCTTATGCGAAAGCATTAGTGAGTATGTGGAACAGGTTATTTCCCCATTTGTTAAAACACTACCTTCATATTTTAGAGTCACCAAGGATACTGTCGTCAGGTTGCAGGAAATCCAAGTAAATTCACATACGCTCATAGCAAGTCTTGATGTCGAGGCACTGTACACCAGCATCCAACATCATCTTGGTATACAAGCAACACAATATTATTTGAACACAAAAGGGACACAGTACTATGAGCACAATAGTTTTGTTATTGCACTATTAACTTTTTTGTTGGAGCACAATTATTTTATGTTTAATGGTAAATATTATTTACAGGTCACTGGCACCGCTATGGGCACGATTTGTGCACCGAGTTTCGCGAATTTATTTTTAGGGTGATGGGAAGATCGTATAGTTTTTAGGGACACTATGGATAGATACACGCAACACATATTATTTTGGGGTCGTTATATTGACGATATTTAGATTTTTTTGGGACGACACTGAAGCACACTTCTATGATTTTGTAAGCCAATTGAATGATAATCAGATTGGTATGAAGTTCACAGCCGAAATACATAAAAATACTCTTAATTTCTTGGATTTAAAAATAAACCTGCAACCTGACGGCAGAATCCAAACCGAAATATATCGGAAAGCAACATCGACAAATAACCTGCTACACTGGCAAAGTTTTCACCCTGACTCCCTCAAAAAAGGAATCCCGGTGGGACAATATCTTAGAGCCAGGCGGAATTGTTCCACCGAGGAAGCATTCCAAAAAGAATGTAGCATTTTGTACTCACGATTTTATGAGAGAGGATACTCCAAAAAATGCTTGCATTGAGCTTATAACAAAGCTAGAAGGACAGTAAGATTGGACCTGTTGACAAATAAAAAAACAAAAGAAGGAGAGAAAATCATACGGTGCATAGGAACGTACGACACAGAACACAGTGGTATACAAGAAATTTTGAAACGGCACTGGCATATTCTGCAGGCCGATGTAGACCTACAACAAGTAATACCGAAATATCCAGCTATAACATTCAGAAGAGGACAGAACTTAAAAGAAAAGCTGGTTCATAGCCACTATCAACCTCATGGAACAGCTAAAAAAACTACGTGGCTGTCCCACAATGGATCTTATCCCTGTGGTGATTGTACTTTTTGTAGTCGGATGAAAACTACTAAAACCTTCAAAAATCCTGTGGATGGGAAAAACTATGAAGTTAGGGATTACATCAATTGTAAGACAAAGGGGGTCGTATATGTCATCAGTTGCGAATGCCCCAAGTTGTATGTTGGGAAGACTATCCAGGAGTTGAGAAGAAGAATATCAAAACATCTGAGTAGCATAAATACAGGAGAGGACACCGGTCTGGCTAGACACATGAGAGAAAAGCATAAGGACCATAACACCGATTTTAAATTTTGGGGACTGATGAAAGTCAAATTAGGACCACGTAAGGGTGATATAGACAAAAAAACTCCAACAAGAAGAAACCAAATGGATTTACCTATTAAATAGTCTAGCCCCGAGAGGGCTTAATGAGGGGTTCACGTATTCGTCCTTCCTGTAGGTATCATTATCCTCACCTGAAAAATAGAAAATAATATAATATATTTAATAATCTAAATAGCAAAAGATACAATAACTCTTGTAATAAAAATAGAGCAACCTCCTCTACGGCAAGATTTATAATAAAAGATCAAAGTAAAATAAAATAACGGAACTCCTATTGGAGAAAATGGCCACTCTAGAAGAATCTCATGAACATCGTGTATAGAGAATATATGATGTAAGTTACATATGTATGAATGACTACACACTAGCGGATAAAAGTGAGAGCTATCTTACAAATGAGGAAAAAAATCCAATAGAATGAGACCAACCAGGTCTGGGGCAGTTTGAGATGTGAAGGCAGACATGAATAAAGAATGTTAAATGGAATGTTATGATTAATTCCTATCTTTAGGGTATAGGAGTCTTGCCTATTTTGCTGTCCCCCCTTAAAAAATTGGCTCCCTTCCCCCCTCCCCATCTTTCTCCCCCCCCCCCCCCCCCCCTCTCTCTTCCTTATCCTCTATGGTGAAGCGAAATAGAAGAAGACATAGAAAAATAGTATTTTTCAAAATAACAATAAACATGGGGATAAATGGGGAAGACTGGTGGAGCTATATATTAGGTGAAATAGGGAATATTCCACTAATATGACTTGGGAGCAGGGGCGTACCTAGAGCATTTGGCACCCGGGACGAACCCTTTGTTTGGCACCACCCCCCCCCCCCCCCCCCCCCAAGAAAGTTAAGAAAACATGCACAAACTTTTTTCAATGTTTTCAATAATATTTATTACAAAACATTCAGACATCTGCATGTGTTTTGCGGATCCGATCCATGTGTCAGTGGATCCGTAAAAATCATACGGACGTCTGAATGGAGCCTTACAGGGGGGTGATCAATGACGGAGGTGATCAGGAAGTCTATATGGGTGATCACCCCCCTGTAAGGCTCCATTCAGACATCCGCATGTGTTTTGCGGATCCGATCCATGTATCAGTGGATCCGTAAAAATCATACGGACCTCTGAATGGAGCCTTACAGGGGGGTGATCAATGGTTCATAAGGGGTATCTCCTCTCCTACATAGCGCCACATACCTCTTACATCCAGTGATGTCACCTTTGATGTAGACGTTCTCTTTCCTCATCTTCTCCATTCAGACCAGACCGCCATGATGATTTTTCTGCCATCTCCCGTCTCTGCAGAGATTGAGAAACAGACATTAGTTTCCTGCCACCCCCAATACTATACTGCAGAAACAGTCCCCCTGGAAATACTACTATAGTGCCCTAGTAATCATGTTCCTCATAGCCCCCAGTAGTAGTAAAGCTCCCCATAATACCCCCTAGTAGTACTAATTTTCCCTATAATATGACAGTACATGAAATACCCCCGCTTAGTGCCCGCAGTTGAGCTAATGTCCCCATAATGTATGCCAGTATAAAATACCCCTATATAGTGCCCCAGTAAATGCCCTCATACTGCTCCTCTCCCCCTTCCCCATAGTGTCCCCCATAATATGCCAGTAAAAAAATGCCCCTTAGTGCCCCCAGCAGATGCCCCTATAGTGCTCCTCCCCCACAATGTACCAGTAAAAAAATGCCCCTTCTTAGTGCCACCATATGCCTCAATAGTGCTCCACTCCCCCATAGTGCCGCTCTCCCCTATAGTGCCTCCCATAATGTGCCAGTAAAAAATGCCCCCTTAGTGCCACCAAATGCCAGTGCCCCCCATAATGTTCCAATACAAAAGACCACTTTAGAGCCCCCACTTCCCCATAGTGCCCCCAAATAATGCCCCTATAGTAACACCAGATGCCCCATAGTGCTGCTCTCCCCTATAGTGCCCCCCAGAATGTGCCAATAATAAAAAAAAAAGCCCACAGATACCCCCATAGTGCTCCTCTCCCCCATGGTGCCCCCCCATAATGTGCCAGTAAGAAAAAGAAATGCCCCCATAGTGCCAGCTCCCCCCCCATAGTGCCAGCTCCCCCCCCCATAGTGCCAGCTCCCCCCCATAGTGCCAGCTCCCCCCCCATAGTGCCAGCCCCCCCATAGTGCCAGCCCCCCCATAGTGCCAGATCTCCCCCATAGTGCCAGCCCCCCCTATAGTGCCAGCTCCCTCTATAGTGTCAGCTCCCCCTATAGTGCCAGCTCCCCCTATAGTGCCCCCCCATAGTGCTAGTTCCCCATAGTGCCAGATCTCCCCCCATAGTGCCAGCTCCCCCCCATAGTGCCAGCTGCCCCATAGTGCCAGATCTCCCCCCATAGTGCCAGATCTCCCCCCATAGTGCCAGATCTCCCCCCATAGTGCCAGATCTCCCCCCATAGTGCCAGCTCCCCCCCCATAGTGCCAGCTCCCCCTATAGTGCCCCCCCATAGTGCTAGTTCCCCCATAGTGCCAGCTCCCCCCCCCATAGTGCCAGATCTCCCCCCCCATAGTGCTAGTTCCCCCATAGTGCCAGCCCCCCCATAGTGCCAGATCTCCCCCATAGTGCCAGCCCCCCCTATAGTGCCAGCTCCCTCTATAGTGTCAGCTCCCCCTATAGTGCCAGCTGTCCCTATCGTGCTAGTTCCCCCATAGTGCCAGTCCCCCCCCATAGTGCCAGCTCCCTCTATAGTGTCAGCTCCCCCTATAGTGCCAGCTGCCCCATAGTGCCAGATCTCCCCCCATAGTGCCAGATCTCCCCCCATAGTGCCAGATCTCCCCCCCATAGTGCCAGATCTCCCCCCCATAGTGCCAGATCTCCCCCCCATAGTGCCAGATCTCCCCCCCATAGTGCCAGATCTCCCCCCCATAGTGCCAGATCTCCCCCCCATAGTGCCAGCTCCCCCTATAGTGCCCCCCATAGTGCTAGTTCCCCCATAGTGCCCCTCCACAGTGCTAGTTCCCCCATAGTGCCAGCTCCACCCCCCCATAGTGCCAGATCTCCCCCCCATAGTGCCAGCCCCCCCCCCCCCCAAAGAGGAAAAAAAAAAAAAAAAAACTAATACTTACCTCCATCAGCTCAGCAGCGATGCAAGCCTTTTCCGGCCTGTGTCCCTGCTGTGTGCTGACGGGCTCAGGCGTCGCGATGATAATGACATCATCGCTGCCTGAGCCGGCCTCTGATAGGCCGCAGGCACTAATGCCTGCAGCCTATCAGAAGAACAGGGGAGGGACACGCCTCTCCCTCCCCTGCCCCACAGCACACAGCACGGCCGCAATTACATCCAGGGCCGCGCCGCCTGTGGCGATCGGCGGTGCGGCCCTGAAGAATAAAAAATATAATTTTTTTTTTTTAAAGACAGGCGGCCTGGCACCCCCCTTGTGAGTGGCACCCGGGGCGGCCCGCCCCCCCCCTTGGTACGCCACTGCTTGGGAGCAAGTACCAGTAGGTAGAAAACATATGGCAATGTGGAGATATCTCCAAAGATGAATAAACAATACTAGAGCTGGGCAACACTGAGTCAGAGTAGGAATATATGAAGAAATAATACGCCCATGCACATGTATTTCATCAATGAAGACTATGGTAAAGATACGATTAAAGGATGGTTAGAAGTGAAAAGATATGAAGAAACGTCACCTGAAGAGAATCTGTAGTGAGAAGGATGGGAACGGAGATATCCTCACAGCCGGAACCTAAGTCAGTGGGCATGCGCCGCAGCGAAGTGAAAGATCCAGGGTATTGAAGAAGCTGGAAACTAAGTCGGAGAGCATGCGCACCAACGTCAGCACTGGAGAGCAAGTATACCTACCGGACATGCGCGGAATCACCGGACGAAGAGGACCAATTACAAGCAGGTAAACAGAAGATAGATGACGTCGGGTGGGCGGAGACATGACGTAAGTAGGCGCTTCCCGATGACGTGGACCAACTAGAAGGAGGAAGGCAGGAGGCGGTCGATGTCAGGGGGCGGCGGCTATGAGGAAAGTAGGCCGAACCATACAGAATATCCAATCAGTATTGAAATAAAGTTCTGCGTTACGCCCCCTAGTGAGGCCCAAAATAATTACGTCACAAACGAAGCTATTAAAAGCCAGCCGAGAGGAGGACACGCTCACACTCTGCCCAAACCCCTGAAGACGCCGTGAAACGGCGAAACATGTCGGGGGGCAGCGTGAAGCTCTGAATTTTATAGCAATCAATCACTGTGGCCTATTAACATGAGATAATGAACTGCACAAAGTATATGTAACACACAGGCAGCGCACAGCCTGTTGGCATAAGTGTGTATCAATTGAGCAACCTAGTCAGGTGACAGCCCTGACAGGGTGATCTAATGTGTTGTATGAAGGCTAGTGATTACTGAGAATTTTAAACATTCAGCTATTCACACCAGTAATATTAAATAATAGGAAATAAAAGTTAAGTCTTATTTAAGTAGGTAGGTGCAGGAAAATTGGTGTAATTTAGTCCACAAGGACATTAGTAGTAGTGTATAATGTTGGTTAACACACCATATCCCTGCTCTTAAAGGGGAAGTACAGTAATTGTAACACAACTATAATTTGCTCATGGGAAGGGTGGACTTCAATAATCAGATGTTGGCTCCTTATTTACTCACCCGCAGGAACAGACGCTGGTATAAGGAGGTGTCTGTATACCTAATTCAATTGGCTGTCTATAATAGTTTTGTTCTCTACAGTAAGGCTGGGAGAACAGGATCCTTCCTCAAATTTCAGGAAGAGATCATTGAGAACCTCCTGTATCCAGGAGGTTCCGTGGCCCCAACCACCAGTGTAGTTAGCCGTCTACACGAGTGACATTTCCCCAATGTCGTTCCTGGTACCTCAAACCAAGCGCCAGCCCGAAAAAGATGTCATGTCTGTAGCAGGAGTGGAAAAAGGCGTGACACCCGCTATTTCTGTCCTGACTGCCCTGACCACCATGCCCTATGCTTAGGGGAGTGTTTCCGGAAGTACCACACACAGGTACACTTAATATAGGGATTACGTGACACAGGACAGGCACACAGGGGTCTTAGGGCCCTTTCACACAGAGCTGCTGCAAACCTCTCCTTTTACCTGGGACAAAGTGCATAATGTACTTCGTCACATCTCTGGGCGATTTGCTCTTTGCACATTGTCCCATGGGGAAGGAGAGGTTTGTCCTATAAAAGGTAAAAATAAAATAAAAATCATAGGTAAGCAAAAAAGTTAATGTTCCAAAAGTTCAATAAAGTTTATAAAAGTGAATGTTCTGTTTCAAATGTTATGTAAAGTTAATGTTAATAAATTGCGTTGCGGCCTGTTTTTTTTTTTTTTTTTTTTACCTTCTAGGTCAGTGATGGCTAACCTTGGCACTCCAGCCGTGGTGAAACTACGACTCCCAGCATGCTCCATTTATTTCTATAGAGTTCTGAGAGCAACCAAGCATGGGGGGCATCTTGGGAGTAGTGTTGAGCGCGAATATTCGAATATCGAATTTTTTTTGAGAATATCGGCACTTCGCTAATTCGCGAATATTTCGAATATAGTGATATAAATTCGATATTTCGAATATTCGTTTTTTTTTTTTTTTGGGGGGTTTTTTTTATATTTTTTTCTTTCCCACTTCCCTAAAGTTGTTCTTACCTGTCCTTTGGATTCCTGGCTTCCTGGCTGCTCCAGTCAGTGCCCGTTGCCGCTTCTGCCGACTTGCGTGCTCATGGAGCGTCCCCATCACCATGGGAACGTCTCCATATACTAGAATGTACTGTCGGATTTGAGAATTACGTTGAAATCGCAATTCGATTATTTCAAGTTATAATAATCGAATTTCGATTTTAGCTTAAAGGCTACTCTCCTATTGAAATAGCAATGCGATTATTTCAAGTTATAATAATCGAATTTCGATTTTAATTTAGCAATGCTATATTCCATATTCGTTAATTCTAGCCTAATATGGAATATAGCAGTGCTAAGTTAAAATCGAAATTCGATTATTATAACGAATTAATCGAATTGCGATTTCAACTTTGACCTGGTTTACTATGGTTGGCTTGGTAGAATTAGCGAATATGACGAATATATTTGTTATATTCCACAAAACGAATATGGCGAATGTATTCGTTATATTCCACAAAACGAAGATAACAAAATATTCTCCATCTTCGTTTTAGCTACCTATTCATCAACTTCGCTAATTCTAGCAATCATATAGGAAAGTTTACTATAGAGACAGCTAAGTTTAATTCGCTATGCGATTATATGACTGCTTTTTAAAAAAAAAAAAAAATGGAATAGTTATAATACCTGATAATTATTATAATTATTCTATTTATAAAAAAAAAGCAAAGTAATATAATCGCATAGCGAATTAAACTTAGCTGTCTCTATAGTAAACTTTCCTATATGATTGCTAGAATTAGCGAAGTTGATGAATAGGTAGCTAAAACGAAGATGCAGAATACTTCGTTATCTTCGTTTTGTGGAATATGACGAATACATTCGTTATCTTCGTTTTGTGGAATATAACAAATATATTCGTCATATTCGCTAATTCTACCAAGCCATTGAAGCCAACCATAGTAAACCAGGTCCAAGTTGAAATCGCCATGCGATTAATATAACTCGAAGTAATCGCATGGCGATTTCAACTAGGTAATTACATTCCTCTGCTCTCACACTCACACAGCATAGGGCTGCTTTCCCAGGCTGTCAATCCAAGTCACCTCCCCCTCCTAACCCTACTATACACAGCAAAGACAAAGACTTATATACTACCGGCACATACTGCTGCGCAGTGTCCGGCTTCACGTCTCACTCTGCCGATTCGGCTGTGTGCAGAGCAGTAGTTATGATTGCGATATTATGTCCCAGTTGTATATTCAGATTGTTACACCAGGGTGGAGGGGGGGGGGGGGGGGAGAGCTTGGACATAATATCGCTATCATAACTACTGCTCTGCACGCAGCCAAGTCGGCAGAGTGAGACAAAAATTTGCAAAGAAAGATAGCCTAATCCCTAATTAAATAAATAAAAATACATACAGTACAAATATATATTACTGCATATGGTGTTACTTTACTTTATGAATAAAAATGAATAATTTATATACATGTATATGTGCGTGTATATAAATATATATTATAATTATTATTATTTATATTATAATATAACTTGTAATATATTTTTATATTTGTAAAAAATGCATTGCTAGTTATCAATAATATCAGTATTTACATTTCTATGCAGTCATGCATTGCGATTGGTAGTGGAACTATGTATATACACAATATACTGCTGCACTGGATATAAATATAACATAAAAAACTTCTGGGGACTTAAGCTTATATTAGCAAATGTATATCAAATGAACTTTACTGAGGCTCTGAATAAGGTTGCACCCCATCCCCCCTCCCCCTAAGGGCAGTCTGTGAATGAGATCGCACGCTATCTTTCTACACACTGATGCCCTGCCCTCCATTCACTGAAAGCCCGTAGACAAAAGGGACTCGCTGTTTGGGGGAAGGGGGGTATTGTCTGCAGGCTGAAAGTGCAGGTTATTTTCTGGCTGGAGACCCTTTCACTGCGCTTCTGGTGGAGTACGTGTAGCTAAAATAATGACCAGCAATAAAAAATAGCAATACATATAAATAAGTGATAGATCCAGGAGCACCTTAATTAACAAACAAATGGATCCCACAGGAGGTTGCCACGCTAATGAATCGAACAAGAAGAGAAGAAAAATCAGGTGGTCTCTAGGACCTTAGCGCGTTGTTGCAGCCTCCCGGCAAAGTATTAAAATTAATCTTTATTATTTTGCAACTGAAAAGAACATATAAATCTAGGGATCAAATTAAAACTATCAGGAATAGGTCATAGACGGGATAACAATCTATATTGCTGAGATGTGATTCACTTCTAAACTAGTGTGACCCTAAGGGGTTGAAGCCGCACACTCTGTGCCCACATGCATCAATTCAATTTCACTGTATGACCTTCCTGCCTAAAAACTGAAGTCCTGCTTCCCTACATGTTTCGCCGAGCGATTCGGCGTCTTCAGGGGAAACTTGCAGGTTCAAATGTTGGGGGCGGGGTCTAGGCATTTAAACCCTCGGTTTCGGCTGACTATCGCGATCAGCCAATCTCTATAGCTGTCTCATATGAGGAGTATGTCCGCGTCATCTGTACCCTCCTACTTTGAGGCCGGGCTTCCCTGTGGTCATGGCTATGCGTCTGTGATCTCACCCACGAAGCGCGGCGCGTGCGCCTTGCCGGCACTAATGTCAGTCAAAGGTCGCATCTTTTCGCGCATGTTTCTACACACTGATGCCCTGCCCTCCCGTTCACTGAAAGCCCGTAGACAAAAGGGACTCCCTGTTTGGGGGAAGGGGGGTATTGTCTGCAGGCTGAAAGTGCAGGTTATTTTCTGGCTGGAGACCCTTTCACTGCGCTTCTGGTGGAGTACGTGTTTATTAACTAAAATCAGGACAATAGCTAAAATAATGACCAGCAATAAAAAATAGCAATACATATAAATAAGTGATAGATCCAGGAGCATACACAAACAAATTAATATCCCATAAATACTGTAGGTCCTTCACTAACTGCCTGCTGTCTCTGTTATATGGTAAATTCCATTAAAAGATCGAAGCGCTAACATTGATAGTTACTTACCAACTACTGACACCTTGTCTATACTGCAACAAATTGCTGTGAACTTTGATACACATATATATATATATATATTCTCCTATTCTATGCTGCTACAATTATATTAGAATATGGAAGTGTCTTATTCCCCTCTGTGAATTGGAACACTATCTAACTCTGCTACATAAACTATGATATTTATGGGATATTAATTTATTTGTTTGTGTATGCTCCTGGATCTATCACTATTTTAAATGTATTGCTATTTTTTATTCATTGCTATATTTTATTGCTGGTCATTATTTTAGCTGCTATATTGATTTATTATATGTAAATATATTTTATATATTTATATTATATATACATTTACATATAGTATAATTAGTGTAATATTGTATAATTATTTTTTTAATACAGAGGTTATCTATATATGTCAATTATACTGTACAATACATTATATCTAAATCACCATACCTCATATGGATCATGGAATAAATAATTATACAATTTTACACTAATTATACTATATGTAAATTTACATATAATATAAATACTGTATTAACATTCAGCCACTATAGGAACATAGTTAATAAATACACTGTATCCACTACTTCAGAGAAAAACAAATAAATAAAAATAAATATGGAAAACTCCATCAAGATACAAAACAATATACACTTGAAGGATAAAAAAAACCAGATGAATGCAATAATATTGATTGTGTATCTGACATACTTGAAGCAAACTATCTTATTACTTGAAATTGGGACATTCTGTAATAACTTTCTTATCCCCTAAACACTGAAGGTATTTACATGCAAATCGCGATTCATATGCTAATGCCGCCCTTCATTAAGGTTGCAAGTCCATACAAAAGGATCGACTAATGGTGTACATTGCAGTATTATACCTCAGTATCGCTGACTACACTGCCTGCGCCTGACTGGAAGCAAACTATCTTATTACTTGAAATTATGACATTCTCTAATAACTTTCCTACCCCCACTCTCAGTATGGCTACAATAGGATCTAAGGCCCCTTTCACACGGGCGAGGAGGGGCTGGAAGGGTTAAAAATAGGGCTCATGGGGTTAAGAATAAATAAAAAATAAACTACTGTACAATGGACTAACTATACATTCATATATTTATGTACTGAATCACAATTATGATTCAGTACATCTAGAATATTAGACTATATATTTGCATATGCAGCTCTATAATATATCTGTATACACCGCTCCATTATGTCTTTAGATCTGTGATACAAGTGGATTAGATTTGGATAACACCTGGTGATACATTGTACCAGATTTTGTGCGGTCTACTGCATGCAGATATATAATAGAGCGGTGTGTACAGATATATAACGAAGTGTTGTATACAGATATGTAATGGAGCAGTGAACAGTATACAGATATATAATGCAGTGGATACAGAGTGTATTTATTAGCTATGTTCCTATAGTGGCTGAATGTTATTACAGTATCGAAAAACAACATGTACAGTATGGATACATTTGTATTTAGCAAAGCCTTTTGAACATTCCCCCCCCCCCCCCTTCTGCCAGGACAATTCCCACACCTATTCTTGCTATTCTTAATGTTGGATCTCTTTCTCCACAATTGCGCAATGGAAACCTAATATGAATTATGATGTTAACACTGACACCATTAAAACAAATAATATTGTTACATGAAAAACAAAAAAAATAAATTAATACAGCTCCAGCGCTGGGTGAGTTTTAAAATACACCAAAAGTTTACAGGCAAAAATAGACCAATATATACAGCGTTGCTGCTATATTGATTATATATAAATATATTTTATATATTTATATTATATATAAATTTACATATAGTATAATTAGTGTAATATTGTATAATTATTTTTTAATACAGAGGTTATCTATCTTACTATCTATATCTATATATGTCCATTATACTGTACAATACACTATATCTAAATCACCATACCTCATATTATTCTATATGTAAATTTATATATAATATAAATACTGTATTAACATTCAGCCACTATAGGAACATAGCTAATAAATACACTGTATCCACTACTTCAGAGAAAAACAAATAAATAAAAATAAATATGGAAAACTCCATCAAGATACAAACCAATATACACTTAAAGGATAAAAAAACAGATGAATGCAATAATATTGATTGTGTATCTGACATACTTGAAGCAAACTATCTCATTACTTGAATTTGGGACATTCTCTAATAACTTTCCTACCCCCCACTCTCAGTATGGCTACAATAGGATCTAAGGCCCCTTTCACATGGGTGAGCAGGGGCTGGAGGGGTTAAAAATAGGGCTGGAGGAATTAAAAATAGAGCTGGAGAGGTTAATAAGGGGTATAATACTCAAGTATGTCAGATACACAATAAATATTATTGCATTCATCTGTTTCCTACCCCCCCCCCCCCCACACTCTCAGTATGGCTACAATAGGATCTAAGGCCCCTTTCACATGGGCGAGGAGGGGCTGGAGGGGTTAAAAATAGGCTGGAGGGGTTAATAAGGGGTATAATACTCAAGTATGTCTGATACACAATCAATATTATTGTATTCATCTGTTTCCTCCGCCCCCCTTCCCCCCCCCCCACTCTCAGTATGGCTACAATAGAATCTAAAGCCCCTTTCACACGGGGGAGGAGGGGCTGGAGGGGTTAAAAATTAATTTAAAAAAAATATTTAACTCACCTTAATCCACTTGTTCGCGCAGCCCGTCTTCTCTTCTGTCTTCAGGACCTGGGTGAAAGGCCTGATAATAATATTGATTGTGTATCTGACATACTTGAAGCAAACTCTCATTATCTTACTATCTATTAAAAATAGTACTGGAGGGTTAAAAATAGGGCTGGAGGGGTTAATAAGGGGTATAATACTCAAGTATGTCTGATACACAATCAATATTATTGTATTCATCTGTTTCCTACCCCCACTCTCAGTATGGCTACAATAGGATCTAAGGCCACTTTCACACGGGCGAGGAGGGGCTGGATGGGTTAAAAATTAATAAAAAATAATTTAACTCACCTTAATCCACTTGTTCACGCAGCCCGTCTTCTCTTCTGTCTTCTTTCTTCAGGACCTGGGTAAAAGACCAGTGGTGACGTCACTGCGCTTATCACCATGGTGATGGATCATGTGACGGACCATGCAATATTATTGCATTCATCTGTTTTTTTTTATCCTTCAAGTGTATATTGTTTTGTATCTTGATGGAGTTTTCCATATTTATTTTTATTTATTTGTTTTTCTCTGAAGTAGTGGATACAGTGTATTTATTAACTATGTTCCTATAGTGGCTGAATGTTAATACAGTATTTATATTATATGTAAATTTACATATAGTATAATTAGTGTAATATTGTATAATTATTTATTCCATGATCCATATGAGGTATGGTGATTTAGATATAATGTATTGTACAGTATAATTGACATATATAGATAACCTCTGTATTAAAAAAAATTATACAATATTACACTAATTATACTATATGTAAATGTATATATAATATAAATATATAAAATATATTTACATATAATAAATCAATATAGCAGCTAAAATAATGACCAGCAATAAAATATAGCAATGAATAAAAAATAGCAATACATTTAAAATAGTGATAGATCCAGGAGCATACACAAACAAATAAATTAATATCCCATAAATATCATAGTTTATGTAGCAGAGTTAGATAGTGTTCCAATTCACAGAGGGGAATAAGACACTTCCATATTCTAATATAATTGTAGCAGCATAGAATAGGAGAATAGAGAATATATATATATATATATATATATATATATATATATATATATATATATATATATATATATCAAAGTTCACAGCAATTTGTTGCAGTATAGACAAGGTGTCAGTAGTTGGTAAGTAACTATCAATGTCAGCGCTTCAACCTTTTAATGGAATTTGCCATATAACAGAGACAGCAGGCAGTTAGTGAAGGACCTACAGTATTTATGGGATATTAATGTATTTGTTTGTGTATGCTCCTGGATCTATCACTTATTTATATGTATTGCTATTTTTTATTGCTGGTCATTATTTTAGCTATTGTCCTGATTTTAGTTAATAAACACGTACTCCACCAGAAGCGCAGTGAAAGGGTCTCCAGCCAGAAAATAACCTGCACTTTCAGCCTGCAGACAATACCCCCCTTCCCCCAAACAGGGAGTCCCTTTTGTCTACGGGCTTTCAGTGAACGGGAGGGCAGGGCATCAGTGTGTAGAAAGATAGCGTGCGATCTCATTCACAGACTGCCTGTAGGGGGAGGGGGGATGGGGTGCAACCTTATTCAGAGCCTCAGTAAAGTTCATTTGATATACATTTGCTAATATAAGCTTAAGTCCCCAGAAGTTTTTTATGTTATATTTATATCCAGTGCAGCAGTATATTGTGTATATACATAGTTCCACTACCAATCGCAATGCATGACTGCATAGAAATGTAAATACTGATATTATTGATAACTAGCAATGCATTTTTTACAAATATAAAAATATATTACAAGTTATATTATAATATAATTAATAATAATAATATATATTTATATACACGCACATATACATGTATATACATTATTCATTTTTATTCATAATGTAAAGTAACACCATATGCAGTAATATATATTTGTACTGTATGTATTTTTATTTATTTAATTAGGGATTAGGCTATCTTTCTATGCAAATTTTTGTCTCACTCTGCCGATTTGGCTGCGTGCAGAGCAGTAGTTATGATAGCGATATTATGTCCAAGCTCTCCCCCCCCCTCCACCCTGGTGTAACAATCTGAATACACAACTGGGACATAATATCGCAATCATAACTACTGCTCTGCACACAGCCGAATCGGCAGAGCGAGACGTGAAGCCGGACACTGCGCTGCAGTATGTGCCGGTAGTATATAAGTCTTTGTCTTTGCTGTGGATAGTAGGGTTAGGCCTCTTTCACACGACAGTATGTCCATTTCAGTGTTTTGCGGTCCGTTTTTCACAGATCCGTTGTTCCGTTTTTTGCTTCCGTTGTGGTTCCGTTTCCGTTCCGTTGTTCCGTTTTTCCGTATGGCAAATACAGTATACAGTAATTTCATATAAAAAATTGGGCTGGGCATAACATTTTCAATAGATGGTTCCGCAAAAAACGGAACGGATACGGAAGACATACGGATGCATTTCCGTATGCATTCCGTTTTTTTGCGGACCCATAGACTTTAATGGAGCCACGGAACGTGATTTGCGGCCAAATATAGGACATGTTCTATCTTTAAACGGAACGGAAAAACGGAAATACGGAAACGGAATGCACACGGAGTACATTCCGTTTTTTTTGCGGAACCATTGAAATGAATGGTTCCGTATACGGACCGCAAAAAACGGCCCGCAAAACGGAAAAAAAAAACGGTCGTGTGAAAGAGGCCTTAGGAGGGGGAGGTGACTTGGATTGACAGCCTGGGGAAGCAGCCCTATGCTGGATGAAGGAGTGTGAGAGCGGAGGAATGTAATTACCTAGTTGAAATCGCCATGCGATTACTTCGAGTTATATTAATCGCATGGCGATTTCAACTTGGACCTGGTTTACTATGGTTGGCTTCAATGGCTTGGTAGAATTAGTGAATATGACGAATGTATTCGTCATATTCCACAAAACGAAGATAACGAAGTATTCTGCATCTTCGTTTTAGCTAACTATTAATCAACTTCGCTAATTCTAGCAATCATATAGGAAAGTTTACTATAGAGACAGCTAAGTTTAATTCGCTATGCGATTATATTACTTAGCTTTTTTTTTATAAATAGAATAATAATAATAATAATTATCAGGTATTATAATTATTCCATTTGTTTTTTTTTTAAAAAGCAGTCATATAATCGCATAGCGAATTAAACTTAGCTGTCTCTATAGTAAACTTTCCTATATGATTGCTAGAATTAGCGAAGTTGGTGAATAGGTAGCTAAAACGAAGATGGAGAATATTTTGTTATCTTCGTTTTGTGGAATATAACGAATACATTCGCCATATTCGTTTTGTGGAATATAACGAATATATTCGTCATATTCACTAATTCTACCAAGCCAACCATAGTAAACCAGGTCCAAGTTGAAATCGCAATTCGATTAATTCAAGTTATAATAATCGAATTTCGATTTTAACTTAGCACTGCTATATTCCATATTAGGCTAGAATTAACGAATATGGAATATAGCAGTGCTAAGTTAAAATCGAAATTCGATTATTATAACTTGAAATAATCGCATTGCTATTTCAATAGGAGAGTAGCCTTTAAGCTAAAATCGAAATTCGATTATTTAAATCGCATATTAATTGCGATAACAAGAATAATGACGAATATTCGATTTCGACGAATATAAAACGAATATTCTATCGAATATTCGCGAATTTCGTCGAAATCGAATATGGCACCTGCCGCTCATCACTACTTGGGAGTTGTAGTTTTACCACAGCTGGAGTGCCAAGGTTAGCCATCACTGTTCTGGGTGGACCAACCGATCAACCAGCTGCAGCACTGATGTGCATTCTGACAGAAGCATTGCGCTGCTGTCAGATTACACAAAAGTCGGTGTATGCGGTGCTGCAAGACGAATTTTCTCCGCTGCAGTAAAAATGATACGTTTGCCGAGGCTTATGAGCTGAGGGGCGGTGTTCAAATGCTTTGGCAAACACTTTGTATATAAAAAAATAAATAAAAAATTCCGGCAATGATTTATTCATCCACATCGATTGATGTGAATGGAGAAATCGGGTTTGCCAGTGCATACGGGCTGAGTGGGTTTGGATGTTGGGCGGAGCTCCTATGTCCTGGCAGACGTCTTTCCCCTCCTTTTTTTTTTGCACATTTTTTGGAGATTTTTTTATCCACATTGATTGATGCGAATGAAGAAATCTGTGCTGTTCATTTTTTCTTTCAGTCCAGAGGCTGAACTAAAAAAAAAAAATCGCATTACCCGTATTCTCAATATAAGGAGAATAGCAGAAACTCCTAATGCTGGCCATACATGTAATGAATGTGGAGACCCTCAAATGCCAGGGCAGTACAAACACCCCACAAATGACCCCATTTTGGAAAGAAGACACCCCAAGGTATTTGCTGAGGGGCATATTGAGTCCATGAAAGATTGAACTTTTTGTCCCAAGTTAGCGAAAAGGGAGACTTTGTGAGAAAAAAAACAAAAAAAATATCTATTTCCGCTAACTTGTTCCCAAAATAATTTTTTTCTATGAACTCGCCATGCCCCTCACAGAATACTTTGGGGTGTCTTCTTTCCAAAATGGGGTCACATGTGGGGTATTTATACTGCCCTTGCATTTTAGGGGCCCTAAAGCGTGAGAAGTAGTTTGGAATCCAAATGTCTAAAAAGTCACTCCTAAAAGGTAATCATTGGAATTTGGGCCCCTTTGCGCACCTAGGCTGCAAAAAAGTGTCACACATGTGGTATTGCCGTACTCAGGAGAAGTAGGGCAATGTGTTTTGGGGTGTCTTTTTACATATACCCATGCTGGGTGACAGAAATATCTCTGTAAAATGACAACTTTGTATAAAAAAAAAATGGGAAAAGTTGTCTCACCCAGCATGGGTATATGTAAAAATACACCCCAAAACACATTGCCCTGCTTCTTCTGAGTACGGCGATACCACATGTTGTTGGGCCCCTTTGCGCAGCCTAGGTGCGCAAAGGGGCCCAAATTCCAATGAGTACCTTTACGATTTCACAGGGCATTTTTTACGCATTTGGATTCCAAACTACATCTCACTCTTTAGGTCCCCTAAAATGCCAGGGCAGTATAAATGCGCCACAAGTGACCCCATTGGAAAGAAGACACCCCAAGGTATTTCAAGAGGGGCATGGCGAGTTCATGTAAAAAAAAATTCTTGGCACAAGTTAGTGGAATATGAGACTTTGTAAGAAAAAAACAAAGAAAAAATCATTTTCCGCTAACTTGTGCCCAAAAAAAATAATATTCTAGGAACTCGCCATGCCCCTCACGGAATACCTTGGGGTGTCTTCTTTCCAAAATGAGGTCACTTGTGGGGTATTTATACTGTCCTGGCATTTTAGGGGCCCTAAAGCGTGAGAAGTAGTTTGGAATCCAAATGCGCGAAAAATGCCCTGTGAAATCCTAAAGATACTCATTGGAATTTGGGCCCCTTTGTGCACCTAGACTACAGAAAAGTGTCACACATGTGGTGTCACCATACTTAGGAGAAGTAGGGCAATGTTTTTTGGGGTGTATTTTTACATATACCCATGCTGGGTGAGAGAAATATCTCTGTAAAATGACAACTTTGTATTAATAAAATGGGAAAAGTTGTCTTTTACAGAGATGCTTATCTCACCCAGCATGGGTATATGTAAAAATACACCCCAAAATACATTGCCCTACTTCTTCTGAGTACGGCGATACCACATGTATGACACTTTTTTGCAGCCTAGGTGCGCAAAGGGGCCCAAATTCCAATGAGAACTTTTAGGATTTCACAGGGCATTTTTACGCATTTGGATTCCAAACTACTTCTCATGCTTTAGTGCCCCTAAAATGCAAGGGCAGTATAAATACCCCACATGTGACTCCATTTTATAAAGAAGACACCCCAAGGTATTCCGTGAGGGGCATAGTGAGGGGCATAGTGAGCATTCATGTTAAATTTTATTTTTTGTCACAAGTTAGTGGAATATGAGACTTTGTAAAAAAGAAAAAAAAAAACATTTTCCGCTTACTTGTGACAAAAAATAAAAACTTCCATCAACTCACTATGCCCATCAGCGAATACCTTAGGGTGTCTACTTTCCGAAATGGGGTCATTTGTTGGGTGTTTCTACTGTCTGGGCATTGTAGAACCTCAGGAAACATGACAGGTGCTCAGAAAGTCAAAGTGCGTAAATTTATTTTTTTGCACCATAGTTTGCACATAGTTTGTAAATGCTATAACTTTTACCCAAACAATAAATATACACTTATTGCATTTTTTTTAATCAAAGACACGTAGAATAATAAATTTAGAGTAAAATGTATATAGAAATGTAGTTTTATTTGAAAAATTTTACAACAGAAAGTGAAAAATTAGATTTTTTTGCAAACATTTCAGTTAATTTCGATTTAATATAAAAAAAAAGTAAACATGTCAGCAGCAATGAAATACCACCAAATGAAAGCTCTATTAGTGAGAAGAAAAGGAGGTAAAATTCATTTGGGTGGTAAGTTGTATGACCGAGCAATAAACCGTGAAAGTAGTGTAGTGCAGAATTGTAAAAAGTGGTCTGGTCATTAAGGGGGTTTAAGCTAGGTGAGCTGAGGTGGTTAAGAAAATCTCCCAAAAAATAAAAAAAAATCTCTCAGAACATGGACACATTAAAACATTTTTTATGTTTAAAAAATGCTATTGTGTTAAATTGAAATAAATAAAGTATACATATTAGGTGCAACACCAGGTGCAAAGTGCAACACCAAGCGAGCAAAAAGGAGTATGTCCCCCAAAATAGTACCAAACTGTCATCTCATCCCGCAAAAAATGAGATCCTAAGTCAAAAAATAAAAAAAATCTATGGCTCTCAGACTATGGGGACACTAAAACATCATTTTTTTTTTGTTTAAAAAATTCTATTGTTGTGTAAAACTTGAATAAATAACAAAGTACACATATTAGGTATCACCACATCCGTAACAATCTGCTCTATAAAAATGTCACATGACTTAACTCCTCAGGTGAACTCTGTAAAAATAAATAAATAAAAACTGTGCTAAAATAACCAATTTTTGGGTCACCTTGCCCCATAAAGTGTTATAATGAATGATCAAAAAAAATCATATGTACCCAAAAATGGGACCAATAAAAACCATCAACTCCTGCTTTTTTCAAAAATGCTTTACTATGTAAAACTGAAACAAAACAAAGAAAGTAGACATATTTGATATCATTGAGTCCGTAACAACCTGCTCTATAAAAATAGCACATGATCTACCATATTAGAAGAATGTTGTAAAAAAATAAAAATAAAAACTGTGCCAAAACAGAAATTTTTTGATTACCTTGCCTCACAAAAAACATAATATAGAGCAATTAAAAATCATATGTACCCCAAAATAGTACCAATACAACTGGCACCTTATCCCCTAGATTCCAAAATGGGGTCACTTTTTGGGAGTTTCTACTGTAAGGGTGCATCAGGGAGGCTTCAAATGGGACATGGCATCTAAAAACCAGTTTAGCAAAATCTTCCTTCCAAAAACCATATGGCACTCCTTTTCTTCTGCGCCCTCCAATGTGCCTCACATCAGTTTATGACCAAATGTGGGTGTTTCTGTAAATCGCAGAATCAGGGTAATAAATATTGAGTTTTGTTTGGCTGTTAACCCTCGATGTGTTAAAGAAAAAAATGGATTAAAATGGAAAATCTGCCAAAAAAGTGGAATTTAAAAATGTTATCTACATTTTCCTTTAATTCTTGTTGTTAACCTAAAGGGTTAACAAAGTTTGTAAAATCAGTTTTAAGTAGCGTAAGTTAGGTGTAGTTTGTAGTGTAGTTTCTACAATTGGGTCATTTATGGTCGATCGCCACTATGAAAGCCCCACAAAGTGACTTCAGACCTGAACTGGTCCTTAAAAAGTGGATTTTGGAAATTCTTAAAAATTGTAATAATTGCTTCTAAAATTCTAAGAATTCTAACGTCCTAAAAAAATTAAATGACATTTACAAAATGATGCCAACATAAAGTAGACATATGGGGAATTGTAATAAATGAATATTTTATGAGGTATCACTTTCTATTTTAAAAGAAGAGAAATTGAAATTTTGAAAATTGCAAATTTTTCAAACTGTTTGGTAAATTTTGTATTTTTTCATCAATAAAGGTGAAATATATTGACTCAACGTTATGAAGTGCAATGTGTCTCAACAAAAAAAAAATATCTCTGAATGGCTTGGATAAGTAAAAGCATTTTTTGTGCCAGAGTGCTGTAAAGAGTGAACTTAGGATTACCACCGGGATCCTTGCCTGTAAAGTATCAGCATTAAGAGAATCCCTCCATTGACAACTGCCATTGCCTGATAATAGGATTACAAGTCAACTTGTTATTACTTATGCTATGCAAAACGCTTTCCATTGAGGAACTGTACCAATTGTCCAGAGACTATTGATTCTTCAGTAAATGTTCAACTGGTTTACAACAACCGACTTCTCATTCTTACTACTGCTCTCAACATTTGCACCTAACGATGCTGGCGTCACAAACACAGGCGCCCAGCCGCCACAAGCACCCTAACATCACCACCATCAAGGGCACCTCAAATTTCATCTGGCTCGTGTTCCCTGCAACCGAGAGTGCCCTGGAGGATTAGGTGCTTCCCTTCCCATTCACTGTACGCCAGCCCAGGGAGGCATCTGCTAACCGTGAGTACATGAACTATTGCAACCATCAGCCCACCATTAACCTCATGTGTTTTCCCCTGTGGTTTGGTAGCGTTACACTTGTCACCAATCCACCACAATGTGGAGATAGACAACGCTTTTTATTGCAGAAGGAAGCCAGGTGGATTTCACGTGCAGGAGCTTTGGGTCAACTAGGGCTAAATGACAGAAATGACCTAAGTGTATTCTTGTAAGATGCTAATTTACTATGTGCATATGTGTTTGTTCTGTTTTTATGGCTTTTAAATCTGCACCTGGGTATGGGGTAGCGTTTTGCCTGTCTTTATGGTAGCGTGACTCTGAGGTGCTTTTAAAAGACAACACGTTGGATGCGTGCTGACGTCAGTTTCCTGACGTCATTCCGCACGAAACTGCCGTCGCTGCTAGACTGGTGTGAGAGGAAGGTGTACCGCCCCAAGTCACATGTATTGAAGTGTGTGCATGCGAAAATAAAGGAATACTTTGATCTACAGTGTTGAGTGACTCCTTTTCTATTCTTACTGGTTGATGAACTACCATTAAACACAATAGTCCAAATCTAGAATTCACACTATGCAGAAAAACAGGTTTGCATAAGTCGACACAGCATCTTTCCATAATGTTAATCAAGATATCAGGAAAAGCTGTGTGTTGAAGAATGCTGCTGGATAATCACAAAGTGAAAAATATTTGTGTAATTGTTTAAAGCTGTTTTTTCTGCATATTGTGAACTATGGTGATCTTGAGTACGGGAATTGTTTAACCTCTAGATTAGGGTTGATTGCTACATGAGTGACTTCAGTCTCAGTAATTTAATGCTGTGGTTAATAAAAGCCAGGGGGAGTCAGGGGTTCCCTCTATCCTCAACTGGAGCCCTTGTGAAATTGGCACTGCTTTGTCCAAAAATGTCCAAATGATTAAAGTATAAAAACATTTATTGTGCTCGGGAAACTGAAAAAAATGGCCAATTTGCTCCTGTGGTGACATTGCCCCCGCCCCCCCCATCAATAATTACATATAAAGTGATTAAAAGTCAAAATCTAAAATGGTACCAATAAAATCTTATACCCAGCATGACAAAAAATTTGCTCTCACACACTCTTTAGATAAAAATAAGAAAAAGGGATTTGATTATATAAATTAAATGTATAAAGTTTTAAAAGTTTTCTTTTATGTTTAAATACAAAAAAAATATATAAATAAATATGGTCATAAATAATGTCATGTTGTATCGCACAGTGAATGTGAAAAAATGCTGCCATTACAGAAAACAATTTGACCCACAGAAAAAAATAAGCCCCAATATGGCTATGTGAATGTGTAACAAAACCTATAAGACGATCTACCAGGGCCATATAAGAAATATACAAAACCTACACCTACAAGTAAATTGTGTATGCCCAAACTACAAACAACCATATAGGCCAGAAAAATCTTTATTACTACATTCCCATAAAAAACATACAATGTAGTAGAGATGGCCTTCCGGTTCGCCTGGCAGTAATTTTTCAGCGAATTTTGCTCGATCGCAGTTCGCCAAGCGGGATAACATATGGCGGTGTCCACAGGCGCCATATTCTTTTACATTGTGCAGAACTTTGACCCATGACACATCCATCAGGTGGGATAGGACAGTGTAAGGTACCTGTAAAAGGTAGTGTCCGAAGTGGAAATAGTGTGCTTGAGATCCAGGCAAAGCGTCGTCAGGCGAATAGTTCAGAATCAAAATCCGGAGAGGAGTCAGGCAGGCTAAGGTCATTCACGATCTGGCGGCAAGGTACAAAATCAGCAGGCTGTAGAATAGTCGGGATATCAGGCAGGAGTTCAATACAAGGAAGATCACTGAAGTCAAAACACCCAAGGAAGAAATCCAAATAAACAGGCACTGAGTGATGACCTCACTTCCTATTTAAAGGCTGTCCAGATTGAGAATTGTCCACAGCTGGCAGCAGGTGGAGCTAGAGAGTATGATGTAGTGTTGAACACAGTAAGGACATTCCCAAAGTCTAGATCTCTTCTGTAGCACAACAGGTAAGGCTATGGTTTAAGAGACCAGGAAGATCCCGGTTCGAATACAACCCGGGTCATGACAGACAGCCAATTGAGACGTTTCAGCACATGGACAAACCCCCTACCCTATAAATAAACCCGATCTGACCACCATTTTACATTCAGTCTTTTGCCAATGTACGGAGATGTTGCTTCTTGGAGCAGGGACAGACTGTTAGAGACACCAAACGCTAGCTAATAGGGAAACAAAAGTCCTTTTAAGGACTGGTATAGGTGTGCTATTGATAGGTGTCAGATACTGAGGGGTGTGATATACTTATAATATACTTTCTAACATAAATGGTATATTATAGTGCATTTGTTTTGTGCAGCAGTTGTGTGCGGTTCTGCTGAGATACCGCAGCTATACAGAGGGACAAACACTATTGGAACAAATAATTTCATAATGGTGTGATATACCAGTTGCCCCCCAAAAAACTGATTAAGGGATTTGATATACCTGTTTCCAGCAATAAATCATTAAGCGGTTCTATATACCTGCTTCCACAAATACACCTCTTCTATAGGGACTTTGTCACAGGGTCAGAGGAATTATTTTCCCATCCATTCCCAGACCTTCCGATATGCAGCCATTATTGGCAACAGGTCAGGAAGAGGAGGTAGTAACGACCGCCACCCAGCGGTCTGATGACAGTACTCAGATCAGCCCAAGGACAGAGGTCCCCGCTCTTGCCGCCTACTCCGAGATCTCTAATGTCAGTGGTGGTGAAGGTGACGATGACGTGTCGATGGATGTCACATGGGTGCCTACAAGAGAGGAAAAGGAGGGGAGTTCAGAGGGAGAGACAGAGCAGCAGATAGAACTAGGAGAAGCAGGCAGAACTTTCAGTGCACAGGAAGCAAAAAGCAGACTCCAAATGTATCTGGAGCACGCCATCCACCATGCACGGTCACATCTGGTGCCCTCAGGATGCCGACACATGGCTCCGGAGTATGGGCTTTTTTCAACATGTCCGCTGCTGACAGTAGTGTTGCCATCTGCAGCCTGTGCTGTCAACGCATAAGTCGCGGTAAGCCTAACACTCACTTAGGGACAACCGCCTGAAGGCACCTGGCCTCCCATCACCGAGCCCAGTGGGAGCAACACGATAAGATCCCACCAAGCCACACTCCTGGTGCTCCACGTCCTGCCCTTCTCCTTCTCTCTCCTCCCATTTGTCCTCCACTTCACCTTCCACCGTGCCGTGGTCGCGTTCATCTGGCAAAAGGCAGACTTCTGTGGCCCAAATGTTCGATTGTAAAAAGTTGATGACGCCGAAAAACCCTCTCGCCCAACGGCTGACCGCCGGATTTTCGGAACTGGTAGCCTGCCAACTACTGCCATATAAACTGGTGGGCTCAGATGCCTTTAGAAAATTTGTGGCCATTGGCACACCGCAATGGAATGTCCCCGGAAGGAAATATTACTCCCAGAAGGGCATCCCAGAGTTATATGACCATGTTCAGCAGCAAGTGAATGTATCTCTGGCACAAGTTTAGTGAATCTGCAGCACGCCAGACCTGCAGGGTATTGGGATTGTGAGGTCACGGTTTATGGGCAAGCGAGGGTTACTCACAGTTCTGTAGGAAAACCCTGGGCAGGCGTACAGCAGTGAAGGAGAGGCTGGCACAGGAGACCTCTGGGGCACACTCTGTATTTTTGGACCAGGCCTGATGGTGGATGAGGTGCCCTGGATGTTGGAGGTGTTTAATGTGCCTGGGGCAAGGTCTCTTTAAGGTTCGTGATGCCAGTCCCTGTAATGGTGGCACATCGATTTATAGCAGTAATATGTGAGGAACACAGGTTGCGGTGAACCAAACTTTTCTTTACTTGTAACAATAGTTCAACTTTGTACAGTCAGATGTTAATACCGTCCCTCAAATCAAGTTCCCTTCACAAGCAGGCTTACATCAACAATGGCAGGTATATTCCTTGCAAGATACTCGGAGGGTAATAATCACACACACTCAGATCAGGTTGTACCTTCTCCTCAGATATAGAGTACGCTGTTGCTAGAACTCCTGTCTGGTTTCTATCCCAAGGCCCGGATGCCCAAATGCTGGCTTTAATCCTTGGCAAATAATCTTCCTCCCGTATTTATCCTTGCTCTATATTTATGACTCTTCTGCCCTTCAGCTTACTTGAGTTTAGCTGGAACTCTGGCTCTGCTTGGCTTGTGGGAAATGCAGGTTTCTCCCAGGAGGCACATCTCTTCTACTGGGGTGAATCTTCTGAGCTGACATAGGCTCTTTATCCTCAGGCAGGCTAGGATCCTTCCACTAGCCTCCTGGTAGCAACTATAAGCCTGGACTGTCTAGCTGCATGACAGGAGGAGGCCCTCAGCTTGTCTCTGGCTGGTGCCCTCTCACTTCTGTCTCCACAGACACCTGACTATAGACTAACTCCTCCCTGTCTGGGCCTGAACATTTATACTAGGGGCTCTCTATCTCCCTCTAGTGTCTAGGATTCTACACTACACCCTAATAGGCCTGCTATACATATCACAGGGGAAACAATACATATAAAAGCGTATATAAAATACATTACAATGGACGGTTAAATATTCTGCCACTGTACCTTAGGTGTAGGAGGACAACGTGGCCCAATTGACCCTTGTGTAGTGCCCACCTTTACCTAGTGGGACACTGCAAATATGAGCTGTAATGGTTTATTCCAGCTTAGCTCCCCCTCTGTGGAGAGGTGGGCTGGTCCCACATCCTGCAGTATGGGTGGAGAAGGAAGTTAAATTTAGTGTAGCCCACCCCCCAGGGGAAAGCTGTGTGATAGTGTCCAGGAGACCCCCTGCATAAGGAAGACCGCAAGGACCTAGTCTCGGCTGAGACTTGGCCCTATACCCAGCTTAAGCACCTTCAGCTCAGCTGGATGAAACTACTGACAACCTCCAGAGTTCCAGGAAGAAAGCATCCCCTGAGAATCTATCTGTGAGATAAGTCCAGTGCCTAGGAGAAGCCTATTCCTCCTCAGCTAGTCTGTTCCCATACAGCAGAAGGTACCAGATAAGTGCAGAAGCTAATCCTGCCATAGTTACAGAGCTACAAAGCAGAAGTTTTTATGCTGCAAGCGCCACATTTAAAGCAGAAGTATTCATTCCTGCCAATGATTGCCAAAACCTGCTGGGACCAAGAGACCAAAGCTGTATACTGCTTGGATGAAAGTTACCTTAAGTAAAAAAATGTTTGAACTTCATCTAAAGGTCTGGACTTCGTTTATTCTGCAAAATTCCTCTATTAATCCTACTATCACCACACACATTTATTGCAAGTGAGCCAGGAAGCCAGGAGTCCAGCCATACCCAGGTAGGAGACACTGTGACACGTCTCCCACAAAACTATAGAGACATTATAGACCATTACACTACTTTGGTATTCCTAATCTGGGACCTGTGTTATAACACCTTGGAAGGGCCCTGGGATAGTACCCTGCACACTCTGCAATTGGCGTCACGAACAAATTCAGGATATATTATCCACCTGACCCAGCCTGCAAAAGTGGCGTCAGCAAACCCGTTACTGGTCACTGCACCCCCCCCCCCCCCAGCTCCCCAGAACCTATTTGTTGTGCCAGGTGATACATTGCCATGCTGTGCTGCAGCTCTTGCGCCTGGAAGCCAAGAGCCACACTGGTCTTGCACTCCTTTCAGTTCTGCGTTCACAGGCTGATCAGTGACTAACCCCGCTCAATCTGACAGTTGGTAATGTGGTGTGCGACAACGGTGTCAATCTGCTGAGCGTGCTGAATCAGGGTAAAATGACACATGTGCCATGCATGGCACACGTCCTGAACTTAGTCGTGCAGCGATTTGTTGCCAAATTCCCCCGGGTCCAGGACGTCTTGCGGCAAGCTAGGAAAATCTCTGGGCATTTTAAAAGATCTTACACGGCCATGGATCACCTTGCTGACGTTCAGCGGCGACACCACTTGCCCGTCAGACGTCTGATTTGTGACTGCTCAACGCGCTGGAACTCCACCTTGTATATGCTTGATAGGCTGCTCCAGCAGCAACGTGCCGTTAACGACTACCTGTACGAACTCTGCGGCAGGACAGGTTCTGGGGATCTTGTGTTTTTTTTCACCGCGCCATTTGATGAGATCACAAAACTGTTGCAGCTAGGGGGCGCCATCAGTGACATCGTACCTTGCGCCTTCTTTCTGGAGCGTGCATTGCGTCATGTCATTGATCAAGCAGTCGAGGAGCAGGAGCAGGAATATGACAAAGTCGTAATGCTGAATGAATTCCCGGGGGGGGGGGGGGGCTACACCATCTTAGACAAGTCAGCAGCAGTCTGAAGAGGAGTCAGAAGAGGAGGGTGCCAGGGTGGAGGAGGAGAAGGAGCAAGAAGAGCATGCTTTAAACTTTTTCTGGGATCCCTGGTGTTGTCCGTGGCTGGGGGGACCTGGTGTTGTCTGTGGCTGGGGGGGAGGAGACCGAGGACGACATTCTCCTGGATGATGAGCAGGAGCCAGGCCGCTCCACCACTTCTAATTTAGTGCAAATGAGGGCCCTTCATGCTCCAGTGTTTGAAGAGGGACCCCCGTATAAAAAGCATAAAGGGCAAGGACCAGTACTGGGTGGCAACGTACTTAGGGCCCCAGTACAAACACAAAATGGCTGACATGTTACCAGCATTACAGATGGCTGTCAGAATGCAGCACTTCCAGGCCTTGCTTTGAGAGATGCTGCATTCTGCTGTTACGGGTGATGGCAGAGGAATTTCCACTCACAGAGAAACAGTTGCGGGTACCAATCCAACAGGGCATGCAAGAAGAGGGCAGTTTGAAGATGTGTTGGTTACGTCGGATATGAGATCATTCTTTCAGCCAACCCATCGACCACTGCCCTCTGGATCCAGCCTCAGGGAATGCCTAGACCGACAGGTGTCCGACTACATCGGGTTAACGGCTGATGTGGACACTCTGAGAAGCGAGGAACCCCTGGACTACTGGGTGTGCAGGCTTGACCTGTGATCAGAGCTGGCACAATTTGCCATGGAACTCTTGGCTTGCTCCTTGTCGAGTGTCCTGTCCGAAAGAACATTCAGTGCAGCAGGGGGATCGTGACTGATAAGCGCACTCGCCTAGCTCACGACAGTGTGGACTACCTCACATTTCTAAAAATGAATGAGGCATGGATCGGAGAAATTCAACACCTGTGATGACCACGTGTAATTCAATTTCCTCATGCCAGCCCACATATATCCTTCATTACCAAGAAGAAAGAATGGTCCCTATCTGATGTAAATAATGAGGCGTAAAAGACCTTTTCTGTCCAGTGAATGCCTAATGTTTGTGGCCTGAAGTCCACTGGCCTGCAGTAAAATTGATATCCAATGACCCTGTAATCTACCTATAGCTATATTCTTACATGTTCTTTTCTGTCCGGTGAATGCCTAATGTTTGGGGCCTGTACTCCAGTGGCCTACAGTAAACTTTTTATCCATTGACCGCATAATGTACCTCGAGCCACATAATCACAATTTCTTTTTTGTCAGGTGAATGCCTCATTTTTAAGGCCCGTACTCCCGTGGCCTAAAATAACATTTTTCTAGGCATTGACCTGGTCTCTAATCTGAGCTGCTGTTAACCTGCGATTTCTGAGGCTGGTGACTCGGATGAACTTATCCTCCGCAGCAGAGGTGACTCTTGGTCTTCCTTTCCTGGGGCGGTCCGCATGTGAGCCAGTTTCTTTGTAGCGCTTGATGGTTTTTGTGACTGCACTTGGGGACACATTCAAAGTTTTCCCAATTTTTCGGACTGACCTTCATTTCTTAAAGTAATGATGGCCACTTGTTTTTCTTTACTTAGCTGCTTTTTTCTTGCCATAAAACAAATTCTAACAGTCTATTCAGTAGGACTATCAGCTGTGTATCCACCTGACTTCTCCACAACGCAACTGATGGTCCCAACCCCATTTATAAGGCAAGAAATACCACTTATTAAACCTGACAGGGCACACCTGTGAAGTGAAAACCATTTCAGGTGACTACCTCTTGAAGCTCATCAAGAGAATGCCAAGAGTGTGCAAAGCACTAATCAAAGCAAAAAGTGGCTACTTTGAAGAACCTAGAATATGACATATTTTCAGTTGTTTCACACTTTTTTGTTATGTATATAATTCCACATGTGTTAATTCATAGTTTTGATGCCTTCAGTGTGAATCTACAATTTTCATAGTCATGAAAATAAAGAAAACTCTTTGAATGAGAAGGTGTGTCCAAACTTTTAGTCTGTACTGTATATATATATATATATAAAAGTGATGAAAATTCAGGGCAGCACACCTCGTAGAAGATGCTGGGTGCCAGCGGTGTCGACACCAAGTCCAAAAGTGTCAAGTAGACAAAGAAATAAGCACACCGCAGCACATCCGTCTGGTGAAAAAATGGTGGGATCCTTTATTCACCCAGGTAGCGACGTTTCGGTCCGCTTACTGGGACCATTTTCAAGCAATGCATACAATACAAGTGTGAGTTTTTATGTAGTCATCACAATTAACATATATAAGTGATACTTAAACAGAAATAATGAAAATAAAATACAGTGCATATTTAGTGAATACTTCCGAACGTCATGTCGGAAAGACAGTGCAATCAAATACATGAATACATATAACTCAGATATCAAAAATCATCGGTACATGAAATACATATTGATAACCCTAAAGTGATAATCAAGATTGAATAATTGTCACCTGTAAGTGTGACGTTGTAGGAGGGCCTGGCATGGAATCGGGCAAGCTCAGATGACAGGTGGATACAGGATTGCGTGCTGTGTCTCGTGGATACGGCGTCCCGGAACTAGACATGCGCATGTCCGTGAAGTCATTGAAAGAGCGGTCACGTGTTCGCAATGGTATGTCACATGATCGCCGCGTCACAGGCACCACCGTCAGAGTATGTCAATATCAATACGGAGTAACATCAAGGGTCAAATGTCATTCAAGATGCTTTACCCAGGGTACAAAATCGGGTGATGTGCTATCCAACGATGGACTATCACTCGAATTATGTAAATAAGGGGGGAAGGGGACAGAAATTACTGATGCCCTAGCGCTCCCTATGTTAACCATTACCGGGCTAGAAGCATCTAGAATGGACCATAATAAATGGAAAAAGCGCATATTGCAAACATAATTGAAGAAAAAGAGAAAAATATACAGTATAGTCCGGGATGAGCCGTGCATATCCAGAACATCTGTCCTCCTGCTGAGCTGAACCCATCCATCCGAAGGTCCTATATGTGTAGAAAAAAATGATAAAAAATGTGTTACTCATAGATTTTCCAGTTACTCCTTTATTTTATTTGTTACCTAAGATTCATAAAAATTTACAGTTTCCACCCGGCAGACCTATTGTTTCTGGCCGTGGCTCTCTTTTAAGCAACGCATCTATCTTTCTAGACAAAATTCTTCAAGAGTATGTAGTGACATCTAAATCTTATATTAAGGATACTACAGATTTTCTGGGTAGGTTAGCAGACGTGACGATGCCGGAGGACGCCATTTTGGCCTCCTTCGACATCGTCAGTCTGTATACCTCTATACAGCATAGCATCGGTTTAGCAGTTGTAGAATCGGCCTTGGCAAACTCTGACTATTCTACTGAGGCCCAAACTTTTCTTTTAGGACTGTTACGGCTGATCTTGTACAATAATTATTTCCTTTTTGGCGATGATTACTACATGCAGGTCAGGGGGACGGCCATGGGGACGAATGTGGCCCCCACGTACGCCAACATGGTCGTCTCTGATTTGGAGGAACAATACGTCTATGTGTCCCACCACTTCAGCCATGTGCTGAGGTGCTGGAGATACATAGATGATATCTTTGTCATTTGGACTGGCACAGCTGCTGAATTACATATGTTTCATGCATACCTGAACAGTTTGATTCCGGACATACAGTTCACTCTGGAATTCTCCACGAGTGAGCTACATTTTCTGGATGTCAATGTTCAACGTATTGGTACATTGCTAAAAACTGAGGTCTATACGAAGCCCACTGACCGCAACACCGTCCTGAGGTATGACAGTGCTCATCCCCGGACGATGGTGCGGTCACTGCCGTATAGCCAATTTACTAGAGCCAAGAGGATAGTAAGTGACCCTAACAAGCTTGATATTACTTTAGAAAAAATGACACAGTCATTCAGACAGAGACATTATCCAGCAGTAGTCCTACAACAACAATTGAGCCGCATCAACCAGAAAGAAAGAAGCAATCTGTTCCATGGTATAAAGAGGGATCAATCTAAAAAAATACCCTTCGTATCCACCTTTTGTGAAGCCAGTATTCATGTAGGTAAAATTATTAATAAACATTGGCCAATTTTAGGCACCGAACACAAGAATATTCCCGAATTTCGCAATAGACCTATAATGTCATACAAGAGAGCTAGTAATCTTAAGGATAAACTAGTCAAAAATGACATAGGCTCACAAAAGAGTGCACATCAGTTACTTTTAGCTCCCAAAAAGTGTGGCAGTTATCCGTGCCTTCACTGTGTAAACTGTAAGTACATGGTGAAGGGACGTGATTTCATTCATCCGAACACTGGAGTTATATATCCACTCAAATTTTATTTGACTTGTGATTCCAGTTACGTTATATACGTTTTATGGTGTCCCTGCAAGCTTTTATATGTAGGTGAAACTACATGTGACTTTAAATCCCGCTTTAATCAGCATTGCTTTTCGATACGAAAAAAGCGCAAAGATCTGCCGGTTTCCCATCATTTTGCGAACATGGGACATGGGGAAAGTGATCTAAAGTTTATGATCCTAGACCATGTCCCATTGCCTCGCACAGGAGGCAACCGCATTAAATTGCTTAAAAAGCGTGAATCTGAATGGATTTTTAAATTACAATCTATTAAGCCTAATGGCTTAAATGTAGAGTACAAACCTTGGCTATTCATATGATCACACGTTTCCTGTGTCCTTGTCGATCCCAGTGATGAGAAATTTGTCATGTTTTTAATTGAAAATATATTTGGATAATATATTTTTTTTAAATTCACATTTTTCTTTTTTTTCTACACATATAGGACCTTCGGATGGATGGGTTCAGCTCAGCAGGAGGACAGATGTTCTGGATATGCACGGCTCATCCCGGACTATATTGTATATTTTTCTCTTTTTCTTCAATTATACTAATGCGTTTGCAATATGCGCTTTTTCCATTTATTATGGTCCATTCTAGATGCTTCTAGCCCGCTAAGGGTTAACATAGGGAGCGCTAGGGCATCAGTAATTTCTGTCCCCTTCCCCCCTTATTTACATAATTCGAGTGATAGTCCATCGTTGGATAGCACATCACCCGATTTTGTACCCTGGGTAAAGCATCTCGAATGACATTTGACCCTTGATGTTACTCCGTATTGATATTGACATACTCTGACGGTGGTGCCTGTGACGCGGCGATCATGTGACATACCATTGCGAACACGTGACCGCTCTTTCAATGACGTCACGGACATGCGCAAGTCTAGTTCCGGGACGCCGTATCCACGAGACACAGCACGCAATCCTGTATCCACCTGTCATCTGAGCTTGCCCGATTCCATGCCAGGCCCTCCTACACTTACAGGTGACAATTATTCAATCTTGATTATCACTTTAGGGTTATCAATATGTATTTCATGTACCGATGAATTTAGATATCTGAGTTATATGTATTCATGTATTTGATTGCACTGTCTTTCCGACATGACGTTCGGAAGTATTCACTAAATATGCACTGTATTTTATTTTCATTATTTCTGTTTAAGTATCACTTATATATGTTATTGTGATGACTACATAAAAACTCACACTTGTATTGTATGCATTGCTTGAAAATGGTCCCAGTAAGCGGACCGAAACGTCGCTACCTGGGTGAATAAAGGATCCCACCATTTTTTCACCAGACGGATGTGCTGCGGTGTGCTTATTTCTTTTTATATATATATATATATATATATATATATATACATATGTATTACAGATAGTTAGTGGGAGATAGTCAGTGTAGGTTAGATAGTGATATATTGTAGCTGATAGGTTCTTCTGTCCATACATACATACTGTACATACATACAAAGTGCTGTGATGTCACAAGTTCACAACAATACATAGTGCTTCAATCAGTAATATGTAGTCAGACCTGTTAAAATGTGAAGTTGCATGTATTGCACCAAAATATTTGCATTAGTAGTGCCGATTTTCACAATCACAAATATATTGGAGCACTCTATCTGCATATAAAGCTATTGTAATGTTCAGCCGTGCCAACCATTTCCTCCAGTCTCAAGAAACTTCCTGTAGCTTGAAAAATGTCAGAAATGACGATGAAAATAGCTCCTCGGATTATCCGAGTGTGGGATCCAGGGCCAGCGTCATAACCCGGCATCCCCGGGCAAGTGCCGGGGCCCAATGCTCCTGGGGGGGCCCACTGAGCTGCTATGAGCACTTCCATTAATACAGATGGGAGCTCTCACTGCTGTCATTTCACTTACGCAGTACCCCTTTGGTGGGCCCTCTGAGCTGCAGAGACTCAGAACACGCCCCCTCTACACAGGACACATGCTGCCTGAGGAGAGAGACCGCAGGGCTGGAGCAGAGAAGTGTGAAGACAGTCTGTGAGTGAGTCTGCACTGTGACTGTCTCTTGTCTGTGGGATAGAAGGAAAGGGGGGGGGGGGGGATTCTACCGATCTGCTGCTTCATTCTATTTAGTTGTGTTACTGTTTCATTAAGCAGTTTGTCTCCATGACACCTGCCCCCCCCCCCCACATATCCTGTCCTATCTCATCCTCATGGGGCCCCTGCTGTCTCCTTTCCTCCCTCATGTATCCAGAGCTCCTGTTTCACCCTCCTATCTCCTGTTGCTGCCCTGCACAGACCTCCTGCCCCTACTTCTTGTATGAATCCCCCTCAGAGCCCCTTCCACCTACTTGCTGTGTCCACCCCTCCTGTCCATCCAGGGCCCCTGTCTCACTCCTCTGCCTCTCATTATGGTGGCATCTGAACAGCATTCACCATAAGGACCTTCTAACGTCACAGGGTCATGTGACTGTGCCACCCACCCTGTACTGTACCCCTTTTATACCCTGCATTGTGCCCTCTTACCACACCCTGTGCAGTGCCCATAGTCATTCCCTGTACTGTGCCCTCTTATACCCTTTTATCCGGTCACTGTATGGTGGTTTTATCATTGTATGGCGGTGTTATCACTATATGTCGGTGGTATCCAAAACTGTGTGGCCATAACTGTATGCCCTTCCATGCCCACACCACTTTTTTTAGACCTGGCATGAGCGGGAAAAGATACAGATTGCGGTGCTAAGGACCTTTGCGCCACAATCTGTGTCAGAAATACGCCTAATATAGACGTATTTCTATATAATAAATGACCCCTAATTGTATTATTCGGGGGTAGGGCTAATATCTTTATATTATATAGATTCTAGTGTATTATATATATGATCCTTGGGTGACACAGTCCTCACCCCTGACCACCAGGACCAGGTAGCGCTCTAGTACATGGCGGCCTCCCCTCTCCGCCACGCTGCTCTGCTGTGTACTGGTGCTTATTCTGACACTAGGGCTGTGTTCACATCCCATTAGTGCCATCCATTTAATGTATACCAAAAATGCGTACATTAACAGATGCCTCAGACTGATGCCGTACAGTGGCGTCCGTTCACCATACAGTTCCATGGTAGAAAAACATATACGTTAACGTCTGCATTTTTTACTTGACTCTGCAGGATACAAAAACGTGGAGTGCTGCACATTTGTATACATCAAACCGATAGGAAAAACGTGATGTGAACACACATGGGGGGGAGGGGGGCGTACTAAAATTTGCTGTGGGGCCCAGTCAGTTCTACCTACATCACTGCACATCTCCTTCTCTCCTCCAGGCCTGGCTCACTGCTGCAGCAGGCCGCCGGAGAGAAGGAGCGCAGGGAGCTGCGGTTAGTGATGGACAGGACCGCCAGCTCCCCTGCAATGATAGGTATGTGAGGGGGCCACTGGGGGGTCATTCATCACACTGTGAGGGCCCCTTACACAGAATAATGACTCCCACTGCCCCCCCATTTAGTATAATGATCCCCATTGACCCTCCATTTAGCATAATGACCACCAGAGCCCCTATTAAATATAATGACCCCTCGTGCCCCTTCCATACAGTATAACCCCCAGTGTGGGGGCGACTGGGGTCATTATTCTGAATGGAGGGTCACTGTGAGGTCATTATACTGTGAGGGCCCTTTACATAGTATAATGACCCCCAGTGTCCCCCATTTAGTATAATGATCCCCAATGACCCTTCATTCAGTATAATGACCCCCAGAGCCCCCTCCATACAGTATTCCCCCAGTGTGGGGTCTACTGGGGGGTCATTATTCTGAATGGGGGCGACTGGGGGTTAATATTCTGACTGCAGGGCCACAGGTGGTCATTATACAGTGGGGGGGGGGATTGGGGGTTCATTATACTGTGTGAAGGGCCACTAGTAATCATTATACTGTGTGAAGGGCCACTAGTAGTCATTATACTGTATAGGGGCCACTGGGGGTCATTATACCGTGTGGGAGCCACAGGGGGACATGTCAATGTAAAAAAATGCCTCATGGGGGCCCACTGGGATTTATCGCCCAAGGGCCCACATGAACCTGGAGCCGGCCCTGGTGGGATCACTTGTTTGCCAAGACTCTCCATGGTGGGAGGAAGGAATATCAGGGTGAGGATTCTGTTGACCAGACTCTTGGCTACTGAGACTGGACTTGGTGGAAGACAGGGTGGTGCTTTACTGACTGGAAGGATCATCGGCTGCAATACAACCGACCACCTGGTCGCACTGGTCTGACTTCGAGAGCGATGTCCTGCGCCGTCCTGCAAACTGGGACATGAAGCTAGGTACCGTGGATGAGTGTGTTTCTTGTGCTCTGGCAGCAGGCACAGTTTTACCGCACCAGGGCCACGGCCTCTGCGTGCACCATCAGCAGCACAGCCACTTTCCCATCCCTTACTGCTCGCCTTTCACATATTAAATGGTATATATGCTTGCAAGTATGTCACACGTACAATAGCACAGGTTTTGTAAGTCTATGCGAAAATAAAGTACACATAATGTCAGATATTTTTAGGATGCGCACGCGTTAAACAGGAGGTATAGCGCAAATAATGTCACTGTCACCAGCAGCTAATAAAAAAATTACACTGAATTAATGTCACTGATATTTAGGATGGGCAAGCATTCAGGAGATGTAATGCAGGTAATGTCGCTGCCACCAGGAGCAAAATTATTAGACTGAATGTCACTGATATTTCGGATACGCAAACGTTATACAGATGTAGCGCAGGTAATATAACTGTCCGCAGCGGGCACTTATGGAAAAAGTACACTTGATGTCACAGATATTTTTAGGCTGCGCACGCATTACACAGGAGATGTAGCGCAGATAGTGTCACCGTCACCAGCAGCAAAAAAATTACACTGAATGTCACTTATATTTCAGATATGCAAACGCTATACAGGAGATGTAGCGCAGTTATTTTAAATGTCTGCAGCGGACACCGTCCATGGAAAAAGTACATGGATGTCAGATATTTTTAGGCTGTGCAAATGTTACACAGGAGATGTAGTGCAGATAATGTCGCTGTCTGCAGTGGCCAAACAATTGCAAGCTATTTAGGCTACGGCATTACAGTGAATGGCAGTACTGAGCTGCATGTTTATTGGCTGCATAGCAGCCAACAAACGTGCGGAGAGGAGACTCAAGCATCGCGCTCAAGCACACGAGGTGTTCAGCCGAACACCGCAATGTGCTGAGCATCGCGATGCTCGAGTAAAATTATTGTTCAGCAGAGCATGCTCGCCCAACACTACAAATAAAGCCAAGGAATTATGTATAAATTAATATATGATATATTTTTAATTATTGAGTATTTCTTACTTTATGGGGTTATTGGCATTTAGTTATAAGTTAATAGTCTATTTAGGCTAGACCCTTTATATATAGTAATATTTTGAAGTATTATAAGTAATCATATCGTATTTAGGAACCTAGAATGCATCAATGCACTACTTTAACAGGGAATGACTATTTAGTTCATGGCTTTAGTGACTGTACTTACATTACTCTGTATGTTATCTTTTGTATATATCTTTTATCCCAATTCAGTAAACATTTTATGCACCTAAGTCATGTTAAGCCTATTTTTTTTCCAGACCTAAGAATTCACAGTAATACAGTGAACCTAAGAATTAAAAAGTTGTCTCTTAGAATGCAGAAAGGAAAAAAACTAAAACTGCCGCAGTCATTTACTACATATATTGCATTATCAATATATTTGTGTATGTAGTGCCTTTCAAGTTCATTGGATTATAACGATTCTCCGGGGTTATAAAAAAAAATGTTCCAGTTTTGATACAAAAACAGTGCCACACCTATCCATAGTTTGAGTTTGGTATTGTAGTCCAGCTTCCTGCTATTCAAAGGATCGGAGAGACAATGGGAAGACATCAGGCATATTTTCTAATTCTGGACAACCCCCTTGAAATGGAATCTGTGAGCGCCAAAAGACTCCACCAAACTAGAGTAGGCTGTACAAAGTGTAAGTTGTGCTGGGTCCGATTATGGGCATGGGAGTCCTCTTAATGCATTTTACTGCAAGGCTTGTGGGATCACAGTGTTAGAATGCAAGTGACTATGAAGATGAAAATTATATAACCGCACTTAGCATCACTTACATTATTCATCGCTTACTCTAGTTTGGGACAGCTTCAGTTTAAGGTCACATAGATTGGACAATGGGTCATTTGCTTCTTTTTCTTTTAGCCAGACCACAGTTTTATTGGGTTTTGAATTATATTTTCTCTGTCAGTGTTATGTCTTTTTAAATTTGAGGGTGCATTCACTTGAATGGGACTTAACTGCTCCTAGGTAATGTCACTAATGAATTTGACATCATGGTCTAGAAATAGGTGCAGTGCTCACCAAAGTTCTGCATCCTCTTCAAAGAGCTGATTGGTGTCAAACCCCCTTGATCTGCTATTGATGACCATTCTGAGGATAGGTCATCAATATCAGAATCTTGGAAAAACCTTTCAATGATTCCAAAAGTACCTTCTTTAAGTGCAGTCACTCTACATTAAAGTGAAATGGATACATGGAAATGCAGCATTCGAGCAATGGCTAGTGGCTAGAAAGTGTATATTGGATTGGGATTTGTGTATATTAGCCTAGTTTTGAGGTTTCTGCACTGTTTTGTAATGTTTTGCACTGATGAGTGATTTGATTATTATCAAACTGCTTGTTACAAATTTCACAAAAACTCATCCCCTATATAAACCCAAAGCTTTTCAAGTTTGCTTCGGACTAATGAAGAAAAAAAAAAAGGTACACAGCGCCATTTTAGGATCCGCTCATGTGAAAGAGCCCAATGCATGGCTACACTCTGGGGCGTAACTACCATAGCAGCAGACCATGCAACTGCTATGGGGCCCAGAGGAAGAGGGGGCCCAGTTGGAATAATCTTCTCTTGTACTGGGGGTGAAAACTTGATCAGGACTCCACCCTCTAAATGAACAACTTTTAGCAAATGAGGCAGTGGAAGAAAATGGTCCAATGGTCATTGAAAGGGGTTTAGGTGGACACCCTTCTGTCCTGTGTAGGGGGGGGGGGCTGGTTTGATCCTTGCTATGGGGCCCTTACTTCTCTATGTACGCCACTGGCTACACTTACCCAGTCCTAATAAAATATGGTCCTACCTCATCCAGGGTGTCGCTGGCGTGAAGTCCACTGGATCCAGAACAAGGTCCCTGTGGTCATAGAGAAAAAAATAATAATCACATAAGGAAGGAATGGTGACTGCCCCTGTGAAATCACCAGCAGGGGGAGCTGTGCTGGCCTGTAAGACTGAGCCATGCCAATGTATAGCAGGGTAGTCTAGGACATTTCCCTTAAGTGCTACCACACAGTACTAATGCCCACCTTGTGGCCCTTCAAAGTAGTTATGCCCAACTTTGTTTCTGTCACAGTAGTTATGCCTACTTTTGCGCCCATTCACAGTGGTTATGGCCAGATATGTGCCCCCTAACAGTAGTTATTCCAGATTAGATGGCCCCCTCAGTAATGATACCCACATTTTCAATGTGTGTTTTACAGTAGAAAAAAAATATTTTCTGAAACTCTATTTTTCAATGTAAATAACACAGTAGTTAAAGCTTACATCACTCAGCCTTTTCCTACATCATTATATAAGGGTTTTGCGTATGTATAGATGAGGGGGGTTGGGGGCATTTAGAATAACTACATTACAAGTTTGTTTGCAAGGTGCTTTGTACACTAGAGTTTTTTTCTGAAACTGCGTTTTTGAATGCAAATTACACAGTAAGCAGAAATCTCACCAGTACTGCAATATTCCCAAAGTAAATTTTCAACAGCAATGAGTGTGTTCATATAAGGGGAAGGACATTTAACCCTTTCAGGACCCTGCCATTTTTCACCTAAAGGATCAGGTCATTTTCCCGGCGCCTCTCCAACGGCACTCAACAGGAGGGTGTCCCCGCCCCCTGGACAGGAAACAACACGGAAGCTTGAAGCTTAAAATGCCTCCTCTCCTTACCTAAGCCAGTGTTGTTTCCTGTCCCCGGGTCGCGCGGAAGCTCCTCCTAATATGTTCCAGGAACTTATCGTTGGTGCACGGTCTGGTCTCTTCCCCAGTCTCTGGGAGGACCGTGCACAGGATAGGGGGCCTCGGGGACGCATTGTCTCCCTTCTCCATCCTCTGCTTAAGTCCTTCTTTGTAAGGCAGCCCTGGGCTCTAATCGCTTGCTCCCTGAAGCCGAGCAAGGAGTAATCCAGAGGCATCTGTGGGCAGAGACTCCCGTGTCCGGCGGGGAGAGATCTCCTATTGGCAAAGCGGCGGCGCATGCGTGATGATGTCTGCACGGCGTCACGTGCGGATGTGCGCTGTGATGTCACGCCAAATGCCGCTACTTCAAATAAAAGACTGAGAAGCTGGCGTCTCTTCCCTGTGGTGTTTCCAGCTCTGGGATGTTGGTTCCTATCGAGGTGGACGCTGCCCAAAAGCCAATGGATCCAGCCTCAGTCGCCCTTAGCCCGGTAAGCCTTCTTTCTGTGTCTGGATTATACACTTTCACCCAGGGTACCTGGTGCTGGAGGAAATATATCCATCGGGTCCCGTAGTAGAAGCATGTCTTCAAATGGTAGTGAGGACTTCTTTGAAATAAAAAAATATTGCCATTTAATCCCTCCTTGTGATTACTCTTAGGGCAGAGAAACCTCGAATTTCAAAGAAGTCCTCACTACCATTTGAAGACATGTTTCTACTACGGGACCCGATGGATAAAAAATGCGAGAGTCTGCTAAAATGAGCCTGGGAGACAAATACAGCCATGTTCAGACCTAGTATTTCAGCCACCTGTACTGCAAGACCCTTATCTGTATGGTTATCTCAACTAGAATATCATTTGGCATATCAGGTACTCCCAGAGAAGAAATCCTAGCGTCCCTATCCGTACTCAAATTTCCTAGCGGGTGCCTCAGCTGACTTGGTAAAGCTTTCTGCAAGATTCGCAGCTATATTGAATGCCACCCGCAGAGCTGTATGGCTCTGATCCTGGTCAGGTGATACAGGTTCAAAAAAATCGCCTTTGCTCGATCCCTTGCGAGGGGATAGACTTTTTGGCTCAGTCCTGGATGACATATTTGAAAAAGCGGGACCAGAAAAGGAGAGAATCCTCAGGAAGATGGCAGGCTTCAAGAGGAAAGGGGTTCCTTTTCAATCCAGATAAATCATCCAAATCCTCCCAATGACACCAAAGGTCAGGTAGGGGCATGACTGAGAAATTTCGCTCCAAGCTGGGAAAAATCGGAACCTGTCCTTGGATACCTTGCTTCCTTTCAAGAAGGTTTCAAACTAGAATTCGATTCTTACCCACCGGCGCATTTCGTTATAAACAATCCATTACCCAGAAGAGAAAAACAACTGTATCTGGAATCCGAAATAATGAGACTGATCCAAAAAGAAGTCTTGCTTCCTGTTCCAGAGCACCAACATCAACAGGGATTTTATTCCCCATTTTTATTTATTTTTTTGGTCCAGAAACCAGGACGTTCCTTAAGGCTAATCACAAACCTACAAGAGGTTCAAGATGAAAACCATCAGATCGACAGAAAATCTTCTGCCTCAGTTTTGTTACATGGTAACTATGGACTTGCAAGATGCCTACTATCATGTACCCATATCCAGAGATCATCAAAAATTCCTCAGAATTGCAGTCTTTGTTTTTTAAGAGGCCACCTCAGTCACTTCAGTTTCAGGCTCTCCCCTTTGGCCTAGCATCGGCGCCAAGACTTTTTACAAAAGTTATCGCAGAGGTAACAGCTCATCTGCATCTACGAGGTATCTTAATTGACCCATACCTGGACGATTTTTTAATTGCAGCAGACTCAGAAGACCGTCTCATCTCCCATCTAAGTATAGTCCAGGCTACCTTTTCAGATCTGGGATGGGTAATACATTTCCAAAAATTGGATTTCATTCCTTCTCAGTGAAGTCTTCCTTCCCGCAGTCAGGTGGGCGCAAAGCCACACCTGAATTCTACAGGCTTTTCTACTGGATACATGGAACGGCGAGAAAAGTACCTTAGACAAAAGAATCGTTATTCCCCCTCAAGTGAAGTACTCTATGGCCTGGTGGAAGAAAAAGTAGAATCTACAACTGGGAGTCTTTTGGCGTCAGGAAGATCAGCTCGTGATGCCAGCAGTCGAGGCTGGGGAGGTCATACCCAACAGTTGGTGGTTCAGGGCATCTGGGACCATTCCATGGCAGAGGCCTCTTCAAATTTAAGAGAACTAACAGCGGTTCACAGGGTCATTCTAGCACTCCAAGCAAAAAGGCCTCTTGGTCACATAAAGGTCCTCTCGGACAATACTACCACCGTGGCCTATCTAAACAAACAAGGCAGTACCCGAATCAAAGCTCTGGCATCAATAACAAGAAAAATATTTCTGTGGGTAGAGAGCCACCTGCTTTCTCTTACGGCGGTTCACCTAAAAGGGAGCAACAATTTAATAGCAGACTACCTCAGCAGGCAAACTGTCAGGACCATCCGGATATCTTAGACGCTCTGTCTTGCCCTTGGCTTCAGGGACTCCTGTACACATTTCCTCCCTTCAGCCTGATTCCGAGGACCTTGATGAAGGTGGTAGAAGAAAAAGCACAAAAAATTTTGATTGCTCCTTACTGGCCCAGAAGGGCATGGTTTCCTCTGCTTCTGAGTCTATAGTCTGGAATATCCTGGACTCTTCCCATGAGTCCAGGTCTCTTGCATCAAGGCCCGGTCCCTCATCCAGAGGTCGCTCATCTGAGATTGACTGACTGGAAATTGAGCGGCTAAGTCTGAAGAACAAAGGACTCTCTGACCCTGTAATATCCCCCTTATTGAAAAGCAGGAAGAAAATAACCTCCAGAATATTCCTCAGGGCTTGGAAGGTCTTTTTACTGTTTGTGGGATATGAAATTCACCAGGAAGCCTTAGATAATATCCCTAAAATATTGGATTTTCTACAGTCGGGCCTGGAGAAAGGTCTCAAGCCTTCCACTCTTAAGGTCCAGATTACAACTCTAGGGGTCTTCCTGGATACTGTTATTGGAGCACCCCTTAATCAAACATTTTATTAAAGGGGCAATCAGAGACTCTCCTACCATCCGTACTTCTGTCCCTCCCTGGAACTTAAATTTAGTCCTCTCGGTCTTGATGAATCCTCCTTTCGAGCCCATTGAGGAAATCTCCCTGAAACTTCTGACTCTGAAGACTACCTTTCTTCTCGCCATCACTACAGCCAGAAGAATTTGGGAGATCCAGGCTTTCTCCTGCTGTTCTCCTTATCTGCAGATTTTTGACGATCGCATCATACTGAAGCCCTGCCCGTCCTTTCTCCCGAAGGTGGTATCTGGTTTCCACTGTAACCTAGAAATTACCTTACCATCATTTTGTGCCAAGCCTTCATCTGATCAAGAGCAAAAGTTTAAAAAATTAGGCCAGGATGCACCGTCTTACGTCTATCTAAAATATTCTGATAAATTAAGAAATTCAGACCATCTCCTTTTCCAGTTCCAAGGGCCTAATAAAGGTAAAGCAGCCAGTAAAGCTTAAATTGCAAGATGGATCAGGGACACTATCTCCTTATGTTATACTCAGCGGAATCAAGATCCTCCAGCAGGCCTTAAAGCCCACTGAACAAGAGCCGTGTCAGCTTCTTGGGCTGAATCTGCCTCCGTCTCTATCGAACAGCTCTGTAGAGCAGTAGCGTGGGCAAATCCGATGACTTTTTTTCAAACATTATAAATTGGACATGGTCCATAACCAGGACCTCTCTTTTGGACGCAGAATCCTTTCTGCAGTGGTTCCCCCCCCCCCTAGATTTATTCCTCTGTAAATCCTCCTGTTGAGTGCCGTTGGGGAGGCACCGGGAAAAGGGTTAATTACTCTTACCTGTAATTGTATTTTCCAATAGCCTCTCCAACAGCACTGGGATTTCCCTCCCTTATGCAATTTTTTTTCTGAGCATCTTTGTGGTTTGTATATGAATTAATATATACATTTTGTTTGGCATCTCTACCGTGTACTCTGTTATTTACTGACTTAGGTAAGGAGAGGAGGCCTTTTAAGCTTCAAGCTTCTGTGTTGTTTCCTGTCCAGGGGGGGCGGGGACACCCTCTTGTTGAGTGCCGTTGGGTAGGCTATTGGAAAATCCAGTTACTGGTAACAGTAATTAACCCCTTTTTAGCAAATCTGACATGTCAGATCAAATTTTTTTTTTTAAAGTGCACTGGTTAATCAGAGGTGCTAGCAATGTCAAGGAGACGGTCCTCGGCATGAAAAATGTCATCTCCCTGATATTTATCTTAGAACAGACACTCAGGCTCATGCAACAGGAGAGAATAGTGGAAGAAAGACAGCTAGCACATTTTGATGCCCACCCTGTAGCTGTTGGGGACCCACAAGGAGAAAGTCCCATGGAGGAGGAAGAGGATAAAGAGCTGTCACTGGAGAAGAAGTTTGGTGGAGCATTAGGATGATAATGAAGATGACAGCTGCCTCCAATACACAGTCCCATGTAAATAACATCAATAGTGTTGAGCAAATCAAGGCATCCAAAGTAGACTTCAATCCAAATCTCAGGGAAAATGTTATTTGCTTCAAAGCCAAATTTCCTCCTGCTTCATGGTAACGAATCAATTTTCTCTGAAATGGCGGTAAAATTTTTTTTTCAACTAATCCATTTGACCGCGAAGAGGCCATTGTGGCCATCTTGATTGAAGCTAAATCCTTATAGTGCGAATATTCAATATATAGTGCTCTTACCTTTTTCTGTGGCTTAATTTCTTTAAAAACCGCACTTTTATAATATGTTAATTACCTGGCTACCAGCAAGTAGGGCGGTTGCTTGCTGGTAGCCTCCGCATCCTCCTTTCAAAAAAACACCCCCTCCTCCTGTTGATTGACAGGGCCAGCAAGCGCTCTCCTCCTCCGGCTGGCCCTGCGTTCCAAATCTCGCGCCTGAGCCGTACTGGTCTTCAGTCGGTGCAGGCGCACTGAGAGGAGGATGCTCGCTCGGCGCTCCTTCCTCAGTGCACCTGCGCCGATGACATCACATCTACATCCGGCGCAGGCGCACTGAGGAAGAAGCGGCCGAGCGAGCGTCCTCCTCTCAGTGCGCCTGCACCGACTGAAGACTGGTACGGCGCAGGCACGAGATTTGGAAGACAGACAGGGCCAGCCGGAGGAGGAGAGCGCTCGCTGTCCCTGTCAATCAATAGGAGGAGGGGGCTTTTTTTTTTAAAGGAGGATACGGCGGCTACTAGCAAGCAACCGCCCTACTTGCTGGTAGCCAGGTAATTAACATATTATAAAAGTGTGGTTTTTAAAGAAATTAAGCCAGAGAAAAAGGTAAGAGCACTATATGTTGAATAATCACACTATAAGGATTTTAATTAGCCCAAAAATGAAAAATGACTTTTGGGAGGTGACAGGAGCCCTTTAATGTATCTGCAAAATCCCTGTTACCAGGCAGATTAGGTGTAACCTATACATCCCGCCACTAGATGGGGATATAGCTTAGGTCCTATATATATCTAGGTCAGGCCTAGTTAGTCAGTTTAGACCAGGATGGAGTTGAGATCAGAATTGAGTTCATAGTTGACTAAGAATGTAGTTTAGAAGAGAGCAGATCTGAGGAAGTCAGATCAGATTAGTGGGAGAGAATGTAGATTGAAGACTCCATGACACAGATTAGTGAGTGGAGCCAACTTCGCTAGGAGGTTATACTAAGATGTGAGACGCAGAAGAGCGTTTTCCTTCTGTGGCTGGACTATAGACTTGCATCCCTGACCAGTAAGAGAAGAGTTTGCCTCCCTGGAATAGAAACAAGCTTCCTAAAGAATCGTCGGTGATAAGAGCCATTATTGAAGGCCACAGACACCTTTGCATGGTGGAGGATTTATAGCTTCTGGAAGCCACACTATACTTCTGAGAGACAGTTGAGTTTTCCTATCCAAATTTTCAGCTTGTAGGGAAAGAACAAGGAATAGGATCCAGCACATCAATAGGAACAAGGTACACCTAACCCACTGCTCCAAACTAAAACCTGAAAAGCCTAGAAACAGTGGATTTGCAGAATCAACTCTGTAACATCAAGAGACTGCATTTTTGTACTGCTGCAACCAAATTCATCAACAGTAAAAGTCGTGAGTTGCATCTTACCACTGTCTACCTCCTTATTACTACCTATGGTTGTACCACCATTAACGGTACTGGCGTCACAACAAAAACCATCAAGGGACTCAGCCGCAACAAGAACCCTAAGCACCCCTAACATCAAGGGCACCTCAACAACCATCTTGGCTGATGCTTCCTTACACAGAGTGTGCCCCGGAGGATTTTGTGCTGTCCACCTCAATACTGTGCTGCCAGCCCAGGGAGGCTTTCTGCTAACCGTGAGTAAACTGATGAACTGTGTGGCCCCTCATCAGTCCACCGTGAACCTCACGTGTTGCCCCTGCGCTACTGGCTGGCTGCATATCTTTTCTTGGCGTCACGAACAGGATATTAACCCTTGTGCCATATTTGAGAGACTGTCGCATGTGCATAAGCCCCTTTATTGGATAGGGAGACTTTTTCTTATTGTGTGCTGTTTTGGGCTACAGAACTGTTTAAACTGTTTGAAAAGTATATGGAGGTGCTATACTAGTCCCCAGCATAAAAATCGCAGTGTTAAAGGTGAGAAAATACTACATTTGTGTGTCACTACAACTGCTTGCTGTCAGTGAATAGACTGTTTATATGCACTTAGGATGACCGTCGGAGCTCTGTTTTCAAAAACATTACTGCACCATCACTGTAGATAAGTTAACGACTGTGGCGGAACCCGCCTCGCCACTGGGCATTGGAGAGGCCTGGCTGGCCGCCTCCTACCTGCTGACTATGGCCCCTGGTGATTTGGTACGTTTGAATGCAATATTTGGGCATGTGGTATTTTATATTGCTGCTACTGGCCCTTTAATGGCCATCCGTGGACATGTCTGACTTTTAGGAGCAATGCCCCTTTAAGACTGTGTAGCAGATTGCATTCAGGCTGTCTTAAATACTATGCATGTTATTATGTGTTCGGTTGAATTGTATATGTGTATGCCAGGGTTCAAGTTAGTCCATTACATTTGATAATTGTATTTTGTGGATTGCGTCTGAGACAATGCTTATTGTGTTGGTTAATTACATCTCAGACAATGCTCATTGTGTTTTGTTTATTGCGTTACAGACAGAGGGAAGGGGATTTTGTGTACAATTGCTGGGAAGGTTTAAATACTGTAGATACATATGATTGGCTGTTTTGCAGAGCCTGTGGGTGGTACCTTGTTGGAAGATATGTATAAATCAATGCTTGTGTTAAAATAAAGAGAGTTCCTGTTTTAAACCTCAAGGTGAAGTGTCGTCTCATTCTTGGTGGAGGATTTATTGCATGCTGTCCCAGTTGACTGCTAGGAGTGAAAACCTATTTGTATGGTTTCCTATTCAACTGCCTACAGCATTCATTGCTGGGAAAGGATTTATATGCTGGTTCGGTGATTGTGGTGTCTGCCAAAGTGCTTGGAAGCCTCAGGAAAACGCTAGGCGCATCCGTAAACGGAGGTACTCAGTCGGGGTGCCAGGTGATCCGTTACATTGGTGGCAAGCAGTGGGATGGCGTCCTGGTGTGAGAGGAACAACACCCTGGAGACACAGGAATTATTATGGAGCGGCATAGAACCAGCGAGTCCCTGGACGACGCTCGAGGTAGAAAAGGAATGTAACCGGAGGTTACAGAACCTCTTGGCACCACTGGTCAAGCCAATAGGAGAGGCAACCAGGTTGGACTGCAGAGAGAGCGCCCGACAAGAGATGTGGGAAGAAACCCTAGAAGGTGTCCAGCGTTGGCGAGGTGAGCGTCTTCCCAGCAAGGAGCAGCGGTTACAAGCCAGAGTGGCCCTACGGATACCTTTGCTGGGAGAACAGGCCCAGGAGGAATTGGTGAGGCAACTTAATTCACTGGCATGGAGGGAACTGGGTCTCGATGACGCATACCAAGCGCTACGTTGGTACGCGGTTCAGCGGGTTCCCGGAATGGCCAAATTTGACAAACCCGAGGGCAAGGATTATAATGGCCCTGGCTTATTATGGGGGGCCTTTGCAGAACCGGAATTTGGGAGTGCGGCAGAGTCACGGCTTTGGGACATTTTTGACTACAGAGAGGCCGTGCTGGATCTCCCTATGGCCGAAGACCTAAGGCCAGACCTGATTGAACTGGCTGTCCAGGAATGGGAACTGGAGCAGGATTACCAGCACCTGGTCTGCTCCAGTCAATCACCCTATACCCTGCAAGTACCACCAGAGCAGTGGGAGATCAAACAGAATTATGCGGACTTATATGATCAAGTGACACCGCCTGTCTCTAACCTGATGGGGCTTATGGACTGTACACCATTGGGAGCGTTGAGTTTCGTTCCCCCTCCCCAACAACTAAGTCCGTCATCAGGAGACCTGCATTCGGTACCTCCTACTCCCCAACCAGCCCCAGAAATGAGGGACCTTATCGACTGGTCCTGGGAAGACCCACAGATGGCAGGTGGAGATGGGACTGCGGTCTCTCTACCGGCCCTACAGGGATACTGGGCAGCCGGCCCAGATCTCCAACTCCAGCAGCAGTACCAGGAGGAGGAGGTAAGCAACCCCTCCCCTCCACAGCCAACTCCAAACCAGGTACTGGGGTCAGTAGAGGAGTCGTTAGCCCCCTCTGGCCCCCTCCCAGCAGAAGAGCTGGCATCTGGGCAGAGCGCCGCTGGCCTCTGCCCTACTTGTCCCCTTACTACCCAGCAGGACTGTACTCCAGTCCCTCCAGCAGAAGAGCTGGCATCAGGGCAGAGAGCCGCTAGCCTCTGCTCCACCGACCCCCTTGTTACAGGGCTGGCTTGTACCCCCCTCGCCCCAGCAGAATTGCTGGCATCAGTGCAGAACACCGCTGGCCGCTGTTCCCCAAGTAGCCCCAGCGGTTTGCCTAGCACACCAAGGGGAGACAGCAAGCCCCACAACAGTGCAGATGGGACCGTAGTCTCTGTACCTGCACCACTGGAGATATGGACAGTCTGTCCTGGTCCACAACAACAGGACAATGTATTGGAAGGAGAGGCAGTCTGTTTTCCCCTACAACAAGGGAGGGTGTCGCAGAGAGAGGAGCCTGTTACCCCTTCCCCCCAGCAACAGCTTTGTTCAACCAGGGGAGAGGGCACCCTGGTTACCTTCCCCCCAAGTCATGGATCTACAACTGGGCACAAGTGGCAGGGGGCCATAGGGACAACTACACCCTTGGAGAAAGGCCGGCTGACTATCAGAGCCCCAGACCGCCTGGAGGTCTGGAGTCTGGATAGTCTCAATGGGAAAGGGGAGAAATGTGGCGGAACCCGCCTCGCCACTGGGCATTGGAGAGGCCTGGCTGGCCGCCTCCTACCTGCTGACTATGGCCCCTGGTGATTTGGTACGTTTGAATGCAATATTTGGGCATGTGGTATTTTATATTGCTGCTACTGGCCCTTTAATGGCCATCCGTGGACATGTCTGACTTTTAGGAGCAATGCCCCTTTAAGACTGTGTAGCAGATTGCATTCAGGCTGTCTTAAATACTATGCATGTTATTATGTGTTCGGTTGAATTGTATATGTGTATGCCAGGGTTCAAGTTAGTCCATTACGTTTGATAATTGTATTTTGTGGATTGCGTCTGAGACAATGCTTATTGTGTTGGTTAATTACATCTCAGACAATGCTCATTGTGTTTTGTTTATTGCGTTACAGACAGAGGGAAGGGGATTTTGTGTACAATTGCTGGGAAGGTTTAAATACTGTAGATACATATGATTGGCTGTTTTGCAGAGCCTGTGGGTGGTACCTTGTTGGAAGATATGTATAAATCAATGCTTGTGTTAAAATAAAGGGAGTTCCTGTTTTAAACCTCAAGGTGAAGTGTCGTCTCATTCTTGGGGGAGGATTTATTGCATGCTGTCCCAGTTTGACTGCTAGGAGTGAAAACCTATTCGTATGGTTTCCTATTCAACTGCCTACAGCATTCATTGCTGGGAGAGGATTTATATGCTGGTTCGGTGATTGTGGTGTCTGCCAAAGTGCTTGGAAGCCTCAGGAAAACGCTAGGCGCATCCGTAAACGGAGGTACTCAGTCGGGGTGCCAGGAGATCCGTTACAACGACACCCTCTGAAGAGTGGGAAAATGTTGTGCCGCCCACTTATGCAAAATTGTCTGGTCAACGCCTATCCTACCTTTATTGTGTTGTTTCTGAAAAGGCCAGCCCTGTATGCAAACGCAGCACTGCCTTCTGTGCCCTATGAAGAGTTCTACCATAGAAACAAAATGGGTGGAACTATGTGTGGAATATCAATGTGCCTACCTGTTAAATGTTGCGACACAAGCACTGACGCCTATGAGCATCTTTATACTCAAAAGACTGCTCCAGTATTGTGTGTCACCAAACAACCAAGCCGAATTGGAGTACTGACCGGCAGGGGCGTCGCTAGGTTAAAACATTTGGGGCCTGGGCCCCGGATGTTTTGTCCCATGCCCCGAATGTCCTGCCTGCCTGCTAGATGCAACTGTATTGCCGTACACAGAACGGCAAATACAATTGAATCTTATACTGGGAAGAGGCGAAGGACCTTTGGTGACATCACAGGTCATGTGATCAGCAAAACAGGCTGTGATAGGATGACCTGGATGATGTCACCATCCAGGTCATCCTATCACAGCCTGTTTTGCTGATCACATGACCTGTGATGTCACCAAAGGTCCTTCGCCTCTTCCCAGTTCAGGATTGGACCGGAGTCAAGAGGAGAAGGAGCCTAATGGTGATGTCTGTACAGGAGAGGTAAGTGAAGGGAGAGGCAGAGAAATGCTGGGAGTTGTAGTTATTTAACTGGGATGTATTTTAGGGCTGAAGGGAGGGATGTTATTGACATGGAACTGTGTGCTTGAGGTGGCTGGGGGAGGGAGGGATGTTATTTACATGGGACTGTATGTTGAAAGTGGATGGTGGGGGGAATGATGTTTATGTACATGGGACTTAATGTTTAGGCTAGGTTCACACTTGCGTTTGGTGATCCGCTTGTGAGATCCGTTTCAGGTCTCTCACAAGCAGCCCCAAATGCATCAGTTTAACCCCAATGCATTCTGAATAGATGCGGATCCATTCAGAATGCATTCGTTCGGCTCCGTGCGGTCCCCCGTTCCATTTTGGAGGCGGACCTCAAAATGCTGCAAGCAGCGTTTTTTGTGTCCACATGGCCTTGCGGAGCCAAACGCATCCGTCCTGACAATGTAAGTCAATAGGGACGGATCCCTTTGTATTGACACAAAATGGTGCAATTGTAAACTAATCCGTCCCCCATTGACTTTTAATGTAAGTCAGGACGGATCCGTATTGGTCCTGAACGGATGCATTTGTTTGTATTATCGGTGCGGATCCGTCCTGTACAAGTACATGACAGATCCGCACGAACGCAAGTGTGAAAGTAGCCTTAGGGGGTGATGTTTACATGGGATTGTGCGTTGGAGGCGCCTGGGGAAGAGGTGATGTTATTTACATGGGACTGTATGGTGGAGGGAGGATTATAACTACAGGGGGCACTGCAAATCCAGGGGACATTATAGGCGTTCTTATTACTACTGGGGGCTCTATAGGAGGGTCTTGTAGATCTGCCTTATTTGTACTAAGCGCACTATGGGGGCCTTATTACTACTGTTGGGTCTGTAGGGAGCTTTATTACCACTGGGGGAACAATAGGGGGCCTTATTTCTACTAGGGACTCTGTGAGGGTATTATTAATATGGGAGGGCATTGTTGAGGAGCATTATCACGGTTGGGGCAGTGTTACTAATAAGGGCATTCTAGAAGGGAATTACTATTGGTGGGACTATGAGGAGCACTATTACTATGGGGGGCAGTAATGTTTCTTTAGGATAGTATTTGGGTGTATGAGGGGGGGGGGTTGAGGTTTTGGCATAGCAAGCAGCAGGATAACACTGTGGGGACTCCAGTTGGGGGATAATGATAGAAAGTGAGGAAGCTAAGATGTCTGTGTGTCACACTCTGCAGAGATGAGGCGGCTGAGAGAAGTTGTCCAGACCGAGAAGATGATGACAGAGAGGAGACGTCACCTGGAGGCCCTGGATGTGACAGGTAAGTGCCGCTGTATAGCAAGTACAGCATAGTGCGTGGGGGGGGGCATATTTATTGGGGCTTGTGCCCCGGATCTTTTGAGACCCTATCAACGCCCCTGCTGACCGGTATTGTGCCAAAAGCCCGACTCGCTGAGACCGCCCCTCTTGTGGTGGATAAAGGTTGTGCCGCTCCTGTCATTCAAACAGGCCTGGGAGGCGGGCCTAGTAATCAGGAAGAGCGTGACGTGCGTGCGCACGTTAGAAGCAGAGCTGCTGATTGCTGTAGAGAGAGAGAAGCAAAGTGTCAGAGCAGCATGGCCGAATGACAAGAGAGCTCTGCACCCGAAATAGAATCCGGACAGAACCCGGTCGCCGCTCCGACTTGGACCCCCACAAATATTACTCAGGAGCTACAGGTTCATGTGCAGGAGTTGTGGGACTGTCACTGGAGGGAGCGTAGTTGAGAATGCGGCCCTGAGTCTGCAAAGAGTAGTGCAGGTTAGCATGCACCCGCGGCACCAGCCTCTAAAAGTTGCCGAAAGGTCCGGTCAGACTGAAGATGCTTCTGCCATAGCGTGGCCCACTATGGAACATACCGCGCTTTGGGCTAGATAGTCTGCTCTACTTCCGCGCACTCATGCCTGCAAACACTATAATTAGGGACAAACTACTGGAGGCACCGGTAAAGGATTTCCCGGTACCATTACGCAAACTGGGCCGAGTGCTGGACTTTTGTAAGCAGCGGGGATTTGGATTGATCCGCGACCGGGCGACGGATCGTGAGTATTATGTTAATCGCCGGTCCGTAAAAAGAAAATAACTTCCCCCTTGGCTACATAGTGTATATATTGGAGAAGTGGTCAAATTCACCCCTGCAGAGGGTACACGTGGACCCTATGCCACCGCAGTCCGTAGGCCTACAGAGTCCCAGGAGCTTAATCAGGACTTTGAATCTGAGGAAGAGTCAGAAAAGAGACTTTCTACTGCCCCCATGCTGCCTGATGCCAAGTATATACCACCCAGTACTACACAGAACCAATACGCCCCTGGTTTTGCAGGAACCAACATTCTTTGGCAACCCGCCTTTGTGACCAGAGATCCTGAAATCAAACCTAAACCCCAAAGGGTTAGGAGAAGAAGGCCCAAGCCACAAAACCTCACTACTGCTACAGAGGACTGTGCACTGTTATTTCAGCAGTTAGCTGTACAGCAGCGACAGGGATTTGCTATCCCACATTATGGAGAGGAGCCTGCTGGTTCTTCAACACAGAAGAAGCCAACTGAGAAATCAAATCCTGTGACCAGGAGTGACCCTACTGTTGGGCTGGCTTGTGAAGAGAAAAGAGAAATGCCCCCTATCTTTGAAAAGATGAAGTAGGAACTTGGTTTGCTATCTACACCTAAACAGAGAGTGATGGAGGGACAACCAGAAGGATAATCCCCTGATTCCTGGGATTCTGGAAGCCCTATTCCGACAGATGTGTCTTCCTGTTCGGATCCCTACAACTAAGTAGGCCGTTCAATATTCATTATATGGAGCAGGAGCTGCCATTTGTTTGAGAGGACTTGTTGTTTTTATTTTTGAGCCTTTGAGCCCCTCTCTAAGTTTTTTTTTTTTGTTGCAAGGACTCCATCCAGGACTCCAACTAATCAAGAAAATGTTGCACTATAATTGTGTTGTTTTATCATGTTTAACCTCTTTTTGCCCCATTTTCAGGTTATCAAGGGACTTTGTTAACGCAACGTTTAAAGTAAAATACCCAGAAAGACTTTTCTGTGCTTAACCGTTCTACAACAAAATTTTTGCACTTTAAAATGTTTTTATACATGTTTTATACCCCATTTTAGGTATGGACTTTACTGCCCTTATGTGAGATCATTCTCTAATAGCCATTTTGGCCGTAACACATCTACCATTAAAAAATAAAATTTATGTGATATATTTTTATATATTTGCCTACAATGTATTTTTGTGCATAACCCTTTATTCACAGGAGGTTATTGAAGAGTCGTGATAATGCATTGCAATGTCTATATTTGTTGGAGTGTATTTAGTGTATTTCAGGACACGGCTTAGAGATCCACAGCTTCAGACAATACCAACATCGAGGGCGACTTTGATTTTACCATGGGGGTATGCAGATTCCCACTACGTGTGTGTGGGCACTGCTTAAAAGCACTTTTTGGTCTTAACAATGTATTGTGCGGTATTGAATGATTTTGTATAAATGTATCTGCAAAATCCCTGTTACCAGGCAGATTAGGTGTAATCTATACATCCCGCTACTAGATGGGGATATAGCTTAGGTCCAATATATATATATATATATATATATATATATATACCTAGGTCAGGCCTAGTTAGTCAGTTTAGACCAGGATGGAGTTGAGATCAGAATTGAGTTCATAGTTGACTAAGAATGTAGTTCAGAGGAGAGCAGATCTGAGGAAGTCAGATCAGATTAGTGGGAGAGAATGTAGAGTGAAGACTCCATGACACAGATTTGTGAGTGGAGCCAACTTCGCTAGGAGGTTATACTAAGATGAGGCGCAGAAGAGCGTTTTCCTTCTGTGGCTAGACTATAGACTTGCATCCCTGACCAGTAAGAGAAGAGTTTGCTTCCCTGGAATAGAAACAAGCTTCCTAAAGAATCATCGGTGATAAGAGCCATTATTGAAGGCCACAGACACCTTTGCATGGTGGAGGATTTATAGCTTCTGGCAGCCACACCATACTTCTGAGAGACAGTTGAGTTTTCCTGTCTAAATGTTCAGCTTGTAGGGAAAGAACAAGGAAAAGGATCCAGCACATCAATAGGAACAAGGTACACCTAACCCACGGCTCCAAACTAAAACCTGAAAAGTCTAGAAACAGTGGATTTTCATAATCAACTCTAACATCAAGAGATGCATTTTTGTACTGCTGTAACCAAAGTCATCAAAAGTAAAAGTTGTGAGTTGCATCTTACCACTGTCTACCTCCTTATTACTACTAATGGTTGTACCACTATTAACGGTACTGGCGTCACGACAAAAGCCATCAAGGGACTCAGCCTCAACAAATACCCTAAGCACCCCTAACATCAAGGGCACCTTAACCACCATCTTGGCTATTGCTTCCTTACACAGAGCGTGCCCCGGAGGATTTTGTGCTGTCAACCTCAACACTGTGCTGGAAGCCCAGGGAGGCTATCTGCTAACCGTGAGTAAACTGATGAACTGTGTGTTATTATTCGGCCCCTCATCGGTCCTCCGTGCACCTCACATGTTGCCCCTGCGCTACTGGCTGGCTGCACTAGTAATAGTAAAAAATTGGGAATGTCACCCAGCAATGTATAAGACAAATTAGTGAAATGACTTAAAATAAAATACGTAAAAATTAAAAATAATAATCTTGATCTATGAGGTGGAGGTCCATATAGAGAGGGAGGTTGAGGAGGAATGATCCCTCTTCCTCCTCCTGTGCCACATGTTCTTACATTATCACCCAAAGTGTTTTTTCAAGGAGGCATAGAAGTGGGATAGTAACGCTGAGAACGGCGTCATCGGCACTGGCCATGTTGGTGGAGTACTCGAAACAGTGCAACAAGGCATAGAAGCCCAGTCATTGGTGGTGAAGTGGTGCTGTTCCGCAGAGCGACTTACCAATGCGTGCTGTAGCTGAAACTCCACTATCAACTGCTGCTGCTCACACAGTCTGGCCAGCATGTGCAAGGTGGAGTTCCACCTTGTGGGCAAATCGCATATGAGGCGGTGAGTTTGAAGGCCGAAGTTACGCTTCAACGCTGACAGACAAGCAGCAGCAGAGTGAGAATGACGAAAGCGCACACAGATGGCCCACACTTTCTGCAGCAGCTCTGACATATCGGGGTAATTTTTAAGGAAAGTATGCACCACCAAATTCAGCACATGCGGCAGGCAGGGGATGTGCATCAAACTGGCTAGGCCCAGAGCTGCTACAAGATTTCATCCATTATCGCACACCACCAGGTCAGACTTGAGGCTCACTGGCACCAACCACTCATCGGTCTGTTGTTTAAGGCCCGTCCACAGCTCCTGCACGGTGTGCCAATGTCACTCCAGAGGTAGATGAAGAGGCCGAGACTGCAGCAGAAGAGGAAGCAGGAGGAGCCAGAGACCTTTCTTGGTTTTTGAGGTGTATACTCCACTGCAGCTCGTGCTTTGCACTTAAATGCCTGGTCATGCAGGTTGTGCTCAGGTTGAGAATGTTTATTCCTCGCTTCAGGCTCTGAATGCACAGCGTGCAAACCACTTGTGTCTTGTCGTCAGCACATTGTCTGAAGAACTGCCACGCCAGGCAACTCCTTGGAGTTGGCTTTGGTGTGATCGGTCCCTTGCTGTGGTGGGCAGTAGCAGGCGTACGGTCTAGGGGCCGGCAACTCCGCTTTTGCACCCTAATCCCTCTTCTGCTGTGCTGGTGGCTCTGTGTGACCACCGCCTCTTCCTCCGAACTACACAGGACACTTGCATGACTTTGATTCCATGTGGGGTCGAGGACCTCATTGTCCTCCACATCATCTTCCACCCAGTCTTTACCCCTGCCCGGTTTCTTCAATCAAGGTGGCCACAATGGCCTCTCCACAAGCAAATGGATAAGGTGAGGTTTTTTTTTTGTTTAGTTTTTTTTAACCCAGTATATAATTGCAGTATTTAAAGCTTGTATTTCACTGTAACAAATGCAGCAAAGGCCGCAAATGTATTATCCTGCCCAAAATGGGTGCTTTTTTAAAACCAGAATATAACAGCAGTATCTAACGCTTGTAATGGACTGTCATAAATGCAGCAAATCCCGCAATGTATTTTGCCCAAAATGGGTGTTTTTTTTCTGTGTCACTGGGCTCAGGGCAGGGTAAAAAAAAATTGTGCACTGCACCCACAAAACAAAATCGCCATATATCGCTGAGTAAATAAGCACTTCTGATAACAGATTATTTCCTATTCTCTCCGTCACAGCAGCAGCATCCTCTCCCTACACTGAGCACAGCAGAGTGACGTGCAGCGCTAAGTGACTCCAGATTATATAGAGGCTGGGTCACATGCTGCACTGGCCAATCCCAGCCATGCCATTAGTTGGCATGGCTGTGATGGCTTCTAAGGGCACACGAGTTAAACGCTTGTTGATTGGCTGCTCACCGAACACCGAACCTGAAGTTTTACTGAAAAGTTTGGGTTCTGGTTCGGGGTCCAAAAATCCTAAAGTTCGGTACGAATCCGTTCGGGTTCGCTCAACCCTAGTTAGGATGGCTGCCTTTGGCATGCAGCTGCCAGGTAGTCATCCTAGCACGTAATGAGCGAAGTTATCAAAAACTCCATTTGGATCCTTTGCAGAATTTCACAAAGAAATTAGATTTGTTGCGAATTACGTTGTCACAAATTACTTTCCATTTTATGTAGCCGGCGCAATGACAGAGAATGAGCCCCCCTCCCCGTCATTGAACCCCTCATCGCTGATTGCATCTGACATTAACATTGAGGCCTTTCATGGGTTAATTAGTGGTAAAAAAATAATATATAATACATACTCACCATATCCATTTGCTCAAAGAGAGGTCTTCCGGCCAACTGGATTCCACTGACATGTTGACGTCAGGTCACCAAGCGCAAGATTTTGCGCGGTTCCTTCAATCAAGGTGGCCACAATGTCCTCTCCACGAGCAAATGGATAAGGTGAGGGGTTTTTTTTGTTTGTTTTTTTATTTATTTATTTTTCACCATTTTAGTAAAATTTGATTAATGATGAAATTGGGCTTTGTTGCAAATTTCATTTTTATTGAAATTCGGATCGAAGTCAATTCGTTTGACTTCCATTGCTCAGCACTAATCCCAGTCTCTGCACTTTCCTTCCCCTGGCAGCCTCCTGTACTATAGCATCAGTATCGAATCAGTGGGGGTCTCACACCCTGGACCCCCACCGATCAGCTGTTTGAGAAGGCACTTGCACTTCTGTGGGCGTTGCAGCCTTCTCCTTGCTCACCAAGCACAGCGCTGCAGCGCTCAGAAAATTACATACATTTTATGTGTATATGTTAAAATGCATATATTTTGATATATGCACATGTATAGTTACATATCTACATATATACATAGAAGTATACTTACCTTTCTGATGACATGAGGTATAGAAGTCCCTGCTCTACTGGGAACGCTCAGTATGATGCTGAATAGGCCTCCCTGTGATGTTGTGTGGGGGAAGGGAAGATAGACTCTGGGACACCTGGGCTGCTAGGAGAAGAGGTGAGTGGAGGAGACAGAGGAGGGGGCACCAAGAAGAAGTGGAGGGGAGAGCAGTTATAGAGGAATTGCAAGAGAGGAGAGAAAATAAGGAAAGAAGCAGGGCTGGGCAGGAATGAGAGGTTACCTAGAAGCCATATCAGTTGAGCTGAGGACTTGGATGCTGGGAGCTGATAGCTCCTAGTTATATCATGTTTAGGGGCTTTATTACAGATAGTCGCCCTGTTCTGCAGCCTCCATGGACTGAGCACTTTTAAAAGAAGAATAAGAAAGATCTGTACGGAGCTGGGAGAATGGAAGCTGTAGGGAAGGTGGCGCCACCTGGATTATGCAAGGGTATTACACCTAGTCACACACCTCAAGGCCTGTCCTGCTCCTGGGCCCCTTCTGAGCTTGGGCTCCAAAGCAGCCACTTCCCCTGCTTCCCCTATACAGTAGCTACACCACTGAACAATCCAGTTACTGTACACTTTGGCCAACAGACATTTGCCTGGAACCTCCAGTGGCAAAAATGTAGCTGTAACAGGCAGAAGTGGCAGCAGAAGAAGGGTTGGTGGTATCAGCAGCCACATCAACAGGCCAGAGCTGCCACTGTCATTCAGCAGTCATATTTTGACCAGCAACCCAGCTGAAATGGAATTGTTGACTCGCTCTTCAACATCATCTCAAGTGACAACAGATACGCAGAGACAGGAATTAGTGGGATCCTCTGACACCACGCTTAGTTGGTATGGCCCAGGAACAACCTCTGTGCCCTCACCTGTCCTGAACCTACCTCTTGTTTTTGCTGCTCCTTCTGCTAGCCAAGTAATGATAGCCACTGGCTGTGCTCCACTTTTCAGCGAGCATGAGCTTTGTGAGGACAGTCAGCAGTTACAGGCCAGCCCAGACCTGGAGGAGAGGTCCGCTGCGGACTCCTTTAGGTGTGCAACTAGCGATAATGACAGTTGGGTGGGAGAACATGTTTATAGAGGTCAGGGACATGCACTAGAGACGGGTGAGGGTGACACAAATGACAACTGTAGATGATGATATAACTGATCACACATGGGAGCCAAGTATCTGCAGTGTCCTGAAACACACTACTTAATATTGTGATTGTGATTCATGAAAATGTGCTTGTTTCTGAGTTCCAATAGAGTTGCATGAGAGGGGGAGGTTCTAACAAACCTCCCAGGACTGACTCCACCCTGCCCTGAGAAGAGAAGGAGGAGAGTGTGATGTCTGAGGAAAAGCTACACCTCAGCAGCCATTTTGAAGAGTTATCTAAACTCCGGAGTTAGTTCCAAAAACCATCCCCTAGAAGGGAAAGATTAAAGATGATCCAGGCAAACCAGAGAGGGAGTGAGAATATTGGCAAAGGAAGGTAATTGTCGTTTATCAGGCTCTTTCCTCCTCTGCATTTGGTGGAGAGATTCTAAGCTACCAGCTGCCCACCATAACCAAAGACAGAAAAGCCACCTGTCAGGAGATAGTATTCTTAGAGAGGATATAAAATTATATGACTATACAGTACAGCAGAGGTAGTGCATCCCTCCAGCCTGGAAAACAAGGGATTGATTGCTATAGAGGAAAACAACCCAGTATGCAACATTTGGGAATTAACCTGAGCCATTGTAGAAGCTGCCTTGCTGTAAATGACGTTTGCGCACATTGCACTGATGACCTTTGCTTCAGCTTCAGTGAAGAGAACTGGTCTTATTGTGCAAACTTATCACCTATTTGCGCCTTACGGTGCTGGCGTCACGAACACCAGGGACCCTGCCTCCACCGCACCTTAAAAACGACACCAGCAAGGGCACCATCCGGCAGGAGCCCCTGGACAACATATTGTGTCCCGAAGGAACTGGTGCTGTCCTTTCATTCACTGCACACCGGCCCAGGGAGCTCTACAGAACTACTACACCCATCAACCCACTAAAACTCACATATTGCCCCTGCAGCATATCGTCATCATCAGGAGGCAAGGGTTGCAGCATACCCATGAGACAGCAGAGTGGAAGCATGCCCGTGAGACAGCAGGGTGGAAGCAGTGGGAGATCTGCAGCCAAATGCAGGAGGAGTGCACCGTTTGCTGCTTGGTAGACTACCTGTGAGAAACACATTAGCAGTGCATGGATTCATAAAGGCAGCGGCAGGCAGGAATCACATAGTAGGGGAGGGAAAATGCCACACTTGCGAGTGTGGAAATTTTTCACCAAGTCGCTGCAGTATGCAGGATGTGTGGGTAGAAGGTAAGGCCCGGCGAGGGTGCTAATGCTGGCACAATGTCCCTGCGTCAACACATGGGGTGAGAAAACCGTGCCACTCATTTAGTGTTGCAGACTAATGCAGCAGCTGCTTCATCTCCCACCAGCCCGCACCCCCTCTCCAGCAGTCAGGGCTCGTCGATGTCAGCAGAAAGAAGCTGTTGTTCTTTCCCATTGACTTCAATGTCGTCTATTGCTCCTGATGCTCCTCCTCTGCATCACTTGTTTCAACAGAGATCAAAATAATATATATATAAATATATATCATTCACTGGTATTCCAATACAGTGCTGCCACCTGCTGGCCTGTATTAAAATCTTCCCGTGATGGGATCAAAGTCTGCTTGAGGCTCTGAGAAATCACTGGCACATACTGTAACAGCTTCCCGCATCTCAGCCGGGGAACTCTGTCATAGGTGCATGTGTATGGTCACATTTGACCACAGCATCTGAGGGGTTAAATATATGTGATTGGCTTCATGGCTGATAGTTTACATTCTCTTTGGGGCTCTGCTGTTTGAAACAGCAGAAAGCCTTCATCTATGGCGCCCACTGCATGCATGAGCGGGTGCCATCTTTAAAGTGACGACTTCCTACATACATGTACAGCGGAAGTCGCCAAGGGGTTAAGACGTCTTCATACTTTTGTACCGCTCTGTAGGTGCGTTATTTACATTTTTACTTAACTTAACAAATCCCAATATATACTCTGTCATGAGATATCTATCTTATATGTATCTCTGTGCTGCCACCCAGTGGTTGTGTTGTGAATTGCGGATCTTAAAGGGTTTTGCTAACATATTGTGATTTTGTTTGAATTTATCTTGTGAGGCTTTAATCAAATTCAAGAAAAGTAAGGGCAGACACATCTGTTGTAGCGAGATTTGGATTTATTGTGATCAGTCACTGGAGGTTACAGTTAAAGCTAGATTGATTCCGAGAGAACAAAGCATCAAACCCCTTTGTAAAACAACAGGCAACTTACAAAAGAGAAAAACAAAAAAAATGAAAAGCGGTAAAAGCAGCGGCACTATTGTAGGCGTTGCATCTTTCATGCTTCAATATTTGGATTTTCGATGCAATTGTAAAACAATCTGGAAAGATCTGACAATGACGGGAACGTCAGCTTCGGCCACATGGGAATCTTCTAGGAAAGCCATTTCATCAGTAGAAGACACACGACGGCCGGAGTCAGGACGACTTTCTGGGCACTTTTGACTGCACTGGAGCGGGCTGGAGTAGAAGCTGTAGTCTGGACACTTTTGACTGCACTGGAGCGGGCTGGAGTAGAAGCTATAGTCTGGACACTTTTGACTGCACTGGAGCGGGCTGGAGTAGAAGCTGTAGTTTGGACACTAATGCCATCACTGTAGTCAGTTGGAGTATCTTCTGTAGTCTGGACACTAATGCCATCACTGTAGTCGGTTGGAGTATCTTCTGTAGTCTGGACACTAATGCCATCACTGTAGTCGGTTGGAGTATCTTCTGTAGTCTGGAGACTAATGCCATCACTGTAGTCGGTTGGAGTATCTTCTGTAGTCTGGAGACTAATGCCATCACTGTAGTCGGTTGGAGTATCTTCTGTAGTCTGGAGACTAATGCCATCACTGTAGTCGGTTGGAGTATCTTCTGTAGTCTGGACACTAATGCCATCACTGTAGTCGGTTGGAGTATCTTCTGTAGTCTGGACGCTAATGCCATCACTGTAGTCGGTTGGAGTATCTTCTGTAGTCTGGACGCTAATGCCATCACTGTAGTCGGTTGGAGTATCTTCTGTAGTCTGGACGCTAATGCCATCACTGTAGTCGGTTGGAGTATCGTCTGTAGTCTGGACATTTGTGTCTCCACCAGAGCAGATATAAGTATTAGTGGTTGTTATACCGTCAATAGTATAGTCATAGCTCCCAAGATCACAGTAGGTCTTTGTTGCACATCCCATAATGGCTAATGAAATTGTGTTCGTCCCTGCAGAGATTGTATCATTGTTATTATTATTTTACTTTGTTTTTATTTATTTTTTAGTTTGTATGTCACTATATATAAAAAAAATCCTACATTCATGCAGTTTTGACACTCAACGCCGGACATCATAAGGTCACAGAGCAGGCCTATGTCCTTACGCTGTGCGCAAGTCACACGTATATAAAATCCTAAACTTAAGCTACTTATTTTCACACGGGCCACTAGGGCCTAAAATATGTCAAGACTTCCTGTTCTTTCACAACAGCCACGTGGGCTATAGAAACAACAGACTGGAGCTGACCTCATAGACTTGTGACCTGTGCAAGGGTCAATGTACAGGTAGGGAGAATAAACTGTGTCCATCAACTCTTGGGAATGGGGGACTTGTGTTATCTATACAGAGGTGATATTTGTCATTGTAATCCTTACTGTGATGATAATGAGATGACTGCTGAACAGGAAGTCTTAACATATTAGCTCTAGTGACCGGTGCAAACGCTGAACAAACATTCTAAAAAATGATTTTAAATATATAGATTTTAAACACTAGGCCATTTTCTAGTGATACATTCACTTTACAGAGGTTTTCTGAGATTTTATTATTGATGACCTATCCTCAATAAAAAAAAAGAAAGAAAAAACCTTGATGTGTAAATAATCAGTTAATTTGAATTTTGGATCTGTACAGACAAGAATAGACAAAATAATGACCAATCTTAGATCCTCGATTTGTAGAACAGTTACCTGTTTGTTCCGTTACTGAGGTAAGACATGTTATCTCATCTCCTGTGCAGGTTACATTTTCTGTAGAGTCACATGGCACGGCGCTATAAGACAAGCAGGATGGACACGTCAGACCGTTGGTCTCAGAGCTTCTGGTTAACACTGTCATGGAAGAGAGTGATACATTGTAATATACAGGGTGAGTCAAAAGTCTCAGGACACCCTTTTATTTCAGAAACAGTAATGGGTGAGGGTATCTTTTAAGCTATGTCTGGAACTTGACCACCATCTTGGAATCTGCCATATTGGATCAAGGGCGAACTTTTTCAATGGGAAGGGGATCATGTAGCATATCATGGAAGACCATCATTTTCTCAGAAATCGATTGCCGCAAACGGATATGCAATATGTGGTTCAAAAATTATCAACACAGACATTTGCAACAACAATCGGGAACGTTCCCTGTGAGGCACAGCTATTTGACATGTTCAATGTGTTGTCCCTGGTGCTGAACACAGAACTTTGAAGTTTGGAACTTTTTGTGTTGATAACTTTTGAACCACAATAAATATTGCAAATCCGAAATGGCAATCGATTTCTGAGAAATCTTGCGGAGTGATGTGATGATGTCATCACACTGGTCGGGTGTGCCAACGTGGCAAAGTCATATGTCACCCTGCACGAGATTTTGCACAGTTTCTGTAATCAAGATGGCCATCGTGGCGGCTTCACGTGCAAATGGATGAAGTAAGTATGTTGGGTTTTTTTTACTGCCATTTCAGGGAAAATTGATTCATTATGACAATCGCGAGGAAATTCGGCTTTGCGGCAAATCAAATTTTTCCCTGAAATTTGGATCGAAGTACACTTCAGTTATTTAGATTCGTTCAACACTATTCAATATCAGTTGTGTAACTATAGGGGTCACAAAAGTCGCAATTGCGATCCATCGGGCTCCACAATATTTGTTTGACCTTCTTTAGGATGCCTGGCATTCAAAGAGTGGTAAAGTTGAGACACTGAAGAGGAGGATACAGAGGAAGATGATTTATGATGTTGGACATTCCCCAGTCAGAAAGAAGATCATTATCCTATGCCAAAATTAGCAGTAGGTCATGGGATGGTGCAGCGAGCCCCGGTGGAGCTGGTGCAGAGAATAGGAGTGGTAGTGGCCCGGAAGTTTTGTGACGCAGTGTACTCCCTCAGGACATTGCTCCCTGGGGATCTGTGCAGTGGATCTGTAGTGTTGAAGGATGAGGCCAGAACTTAACGTAACAAAGTATTTTTTTTTTTACTTAAAGGGAACCTGTCACCCAAAAATCGCCTATTAAGCTGTTTACAGTACCTTATAGTGCTGTATAGTCGTTTCCTGATGCACTTTTTGTTAGTTTTGCAGCATGTATGCTCAGTCAGAAATCGATGTTATATTCAGCTGCTGCCCCGTGCTTCAAGTCAGGCTTGAAGTCACAGGGGCAGCGGCCTCGGCGTCTTACATGGCCCTCTCCCCGCCCCCTGCCTCTGTGACTGACAGCCGAAATCCGATTCCGGGACTGCGCTCAACGGCCGCATGCGCAGTAAAGGGCGGCAGGAGCGCGGTCCCGGCTGCCGCGCGTACTACGCGCCGTCTTACTTTCGCCGCACTGCACATGCGCCCGACATCCTGTATCAAACGCGCCCGCGCCCAGATGCCGGGCGCGGGCACGTTTGATACAGGATGTCGGGCGCATGCGCAGTGCGGCGAAAGTAAGACGGCGCGTAGTACGCGCGGCAGCCGGGACCGCGCTCCTGCCGCCCTTTACTGCGCATGCGGCCGTTGAGCGCGGTCCCGGAATCGGATTTCGGCTGTCAGTCACAGAGGCAGGGGGCGGGGAGAGGGCCATGTAAGACGCCGAGGCCGCTGCCCCCGTGACTTCAAGCCTGACTTGAAGCACGGGGCAGCAGCTGAATATAACATCGATTTCTGACTGAGCATACATGCTGCAAAACTAACAAAAAGTGCATCAGGAAACGACTATACAGCACTATAAGGTACTGTAAACAGCTTAATAGGCGATTTTTGGGTGACAGGTTCCCTTTAAGTGCAACATAGAACTTCCAATATATTTGATAGCAACAGTTTCCAAGTGCAGTTCTGTGACCCCAGTAAAATATGGAGGAAAATTAGATAGCCGCAGTTTAGCTCCAGTATTGTACTAGCCTAGTAGTAGTCTAATTGTAAAAGTTCACTCTGCTGTCTAGTTTTCAAGGCTTCACTTGAGGCAGAGACTCTGCCGCAGAGTAATGATTGATCTCTCTGGAAACTCTTTTCCAGGTGAAGAAGGTTTGACTTGGGCCTTCTCTCCACTCTGTGTCCTCACAGGAACTCTCCCTCCTGGCCTGAAGAGGTTCCAGGCCACCCCTACAGAGAGGGGAGAAACAGGGTGGTTAGCCCTGTTCTTGGTTAATCCTTGTCATCCATTAGATACGGCCATGTAATAGAATACAAAATACAAAACTATATTCAAAACTGTAGTACCCCAGGTCTGTGGAACTACAATGGAACCTGTGGAGAAGAATGCAGACTGGCGACTGCAAGGGTTATAATGTTCACATGTCTGTATGGGAGAGACTTCTAAACTGCACAGCTACTTACAGTGGTGGTGGTTGTGTAGGGTTATGTACTGACTAACATGAGGCCCATATCAGGATATACAGCCAAAGTAGATGAAAGTTGGATAATCGTGCACATGTGCATGCATAGAACTGCACAAAAAGTACAATGTGCTATGACAGCTGCCTCCTTCTGTTAAACACTGATACTGCGGTTCCTTTTCGAGAAGTGGGCGACTCCAGTCATAGTAACATAATTTGTAAGGCTGAAAAAAGACATACAGTACAGACCAAAAGTTTGGACACACCTTCTCATTCAAAGAGTTTTCTTTATTTTCATGACTATGAAAATTGTAGATTCACACTGAAGGCATCAAAACTATGAATTAACACATGTGGAATTATATACATAACAAAAAAGTGTGAAACAACTGAAAATATGTCATATTCTAGGTTCTTCAAAGTAGCCACCTTTTGCTTTGATTACTGCTTTGCACACTCTTGGCATTCTCTTGATGAGTTTCAAGAGGTAGTCACCTGAAATGGTTTTTACTTCACAGGTGTGCCCTGTCAGGTTTAATAAGTGGGATTTCTTGCCTTACAAATGGGGTTGGGACCATCAGTTGCGTTGTGGAGAAGTCAGGTGGATACACAGCTGATAGTCCTACTGAATAGACTGTTAGAATTTGTATTATGGCAAGAAAAAAGCAGCTAAGTAAAGAAAAACGAGTGGCCATCATTACTTTAAGAAATGAAGGTCAGTCAGTCCGAAAAATTGGGAAAACTTTGAAAGTGTCCCCAAGTGCAGTCACAAAAGCCATCAAGCGCTACAAAGAAACTGGCTCACATGCGGACCGCCCCAGGAAAGGAAGACCAAGAATAACCTCTGCTGCGGAGGATAAGTTCATCCGAGTCACCAGCCTCAGAAATCGCAGGTTAACAGCAGCTCAGATTAGAGACCAGGTCAATGCCACACAGAGTTCTAGCAGCAGACACATCTCTAGAACAACTGTTAAGAGGAGACTGTGTGAATCAGGTCTTCATGGTAGAATATCTGCTAGGAAACCACTGCTAAGGACAGGCAACAAGCAGAAGAGACTTGTTTGGGCTAAAGAACACAAGGAATGGACATTAGAACAGTGGAAATCTGTGCTTTGGTCTGATGAGTCCAAATTTGAGATCTTTGGTTCCAACCACCGTGTCTTTGTGCGACGCAGAAAAGGTGAACGGATGGACTCTACATGCCTGGTTCCCACCGTGAAGCATGGAGGAGGAGGTGTGATGGTGTGGGGGTGCTTTGCTGGTGACACTGTTGGGGATTTATTCAAAATTGAAGGCACACTGAACCAGCATGGCTACCACAGCATCTTGCAGCGGCATGCTATTCCATCCGGTTTGCGTTTAGTTGGACCATCATTTATTTTTCAACAGGACAATGACCCCAAACACACCTCCAGGCTGTGTAAGGGCTATTTGACCATGAAGGAGAGTGATGGGGTGCTGCGCCAGGTGACCTGGCCTCCACAGTCACCGGACCTGAACCCAATCGAGATGGTTTGGGGTGAGCTGGACCGCAGAGTGAAGGCAAAAGGGCCAACAAGTGCTAAGCATCTCTGGGAACTCCTTCAAGACTGTTGGAAGACCATTTCAGGTGTCTACCTCTTGAAGCTCATCAAGAGAATGCCAAGAGTGTGCAAAGCAGTAATCAAAGCAAAAGGTGGCTACTTTGAAGAACCTAGAATATGACATATTTTCAGTTGTTTCACACTTTTTTGTTATGTATATAACTCCACATGTGTTAATTAATAGTTTTGATGCCTTCAGTGTGAATCTACAATTTTCATAGTCATGAAAATAAAGAAAACTCTTTGAATGAGAAGGTGTGTCCAAACTTTTGGTCTGTACTGTACGTTCAGCCTGTTATCCTGCAAAGTTGATGCAGAAATAGGCATAAAAAAAAAAAAACCTGTTGAGGTACAAGCCATTTTTCCTGAGTCCATTCAGAATAATACCCTGGATCCACGACCCTTCTCCAGAATTTCAGTAACTACATATAACCTGTAATATTGTTACTAGCAATAAGCACAGTTTTCAAAACTTTGATTTGGCTGCTTTGCCGTAATTAGACATTCGTTTTGTTACGAATTACTTTGTCACAAATCGCATTCCATGGTATGTAGCAGGTGCAATTAAGGGGACATGGTGATGGTACCCGGCCATGTCTTTGAACCCCCCAGATGCCGCGTTCAACGTTGATTGTGGCGTCTGAGAGTCACATTGAGGCCATTCAGGGGTTAATCGAGAGTTAAACATAGTACATAAGTACATACCTCATCCATTTTATCGTGGAGAGGCAGTTGTAGCCATTTTGATTGAAGAAAATGTGCCAAATCTCATGCGTGCTGGCGTAATGACCTCATAACTGATGACGTCACCGTGCCTGGCAAGTGCGCTGATGGAGCGACGTCACACGTCAACCCCTGAAAGATTTGGCGCGTTTTCTTTAACCAATATGGCCGCAACAGCCTCTCCACGGTAAAAGGGATGAGGTGAGTATGTTTTTATTTTTATTGCCATTTCAGGAAAAATCGATTCGCTACCACGAAGGGCGAGGAAATTCAGCTATGTGACGATTGAATTCAGATTGAAGTCCACTTAGTTAACTTTGATTCATTCAACACTAATTGTTACACTCCAGAAAAATCTATCTCTGTTGCTCAAATAATAATTCAGATTACAAAATTGGGATTGAATTTGATAGACTCAATTTTCTCACCTTTACTCACATTAACATTTTTATACATTTTTCAAATATTACATAAAAAAACTGAGGTATGGCAGAAACATTTGAATTGGGGTGCATTCACGCAACCGTATAAATGGATCCGCAATGGGGCACAGTAAAAAAATATGGAGCGTGTCCTATTCTTATAATAAAATAGACCAGCACTTGAACGTAAAGAATCACGTAGGAGACTCAGGAGATATGTAATAAAATATACTTTATAACTATATGCACAATAAAATATGACATACAATGACATAAACGTGGGATAATGATAGATATGCAATCTCATATAAGGAATCCGCAATGCCGCATGCTGATAATTATCACTGGAAGATCTGCAGGTTGTTGCAGCTGCTTAAAAAATATGCCAAATAAAGCGTACAAGCGTGGAAAAACCGTCCCGTTACACTGGTAACTTTTTTGTTCCTGTTTCATAAATTTTGTGGTAATAGATAACAATGTATGGCTCTTTAGCACTGACTGTTCGGTAGGGAGCATACTTGTGGCGTCACACGTGTTGAAGCGCTTACCTCGATGCAAGGAGGATCAGATACACACGGCAGGATGTAGTTGACCGCTGATAAAGTAGACCGGAACGCGATGACTTGTTCCTATTCTCGTGAGATAAACTGTTGCCTTTCTTTCGTATGGTATATTAAATGGCTTCAATTCACAGTAAATCTTTGTTCGTATTATCACGAAAATAGGGGATTACCTTTCTTTCGTATAATGCCGTAAATAACTTTGATCCACAGTGAGTCTTCGCTCGTTTTATCGCGAAGTGTTACCTTGTCACCACAGCGATCTTTTCGTAGGTATTCTTTCAGTAGTGCATGGCCAGACTCTTTATGAATAAACCTTAAGTTCCAGACGCGTTTCGAAATAGATCCCTATTTCTTCCTCAGTGGGTTTATTCGTATGAGAGAGTCCAGGCAGTTATATATCCATCTGCCTCAGTGCTAATTAGAAGGGCGATCCTATCAAGTTGGTCAAAGATGTAAAACATGGATAAAAAGTGGACTGGGAAATCCCACAGAACCCTTTTCTCCATATTGCGGCATTGCGGTAATGATGCGTTATCGATGCGTTTTTTTCAAATGCATATGCGTTTTGTTTGCAATTGGTTGCTAAATGTGATGTCAATCACAACCAATGTTCTCAAATAATTTTTCCAGTTTCAAATGAAAAAATATGCTGTATATGCATAATAAAACCAATCTATGTTCAGTAAACATATTAAAAGGTAATAAAAAAATAAAAAAATATAAATTGCTGGATTTAAAATATTGTATCATATGAGATGGGGAATTTGCTATCTGCATCAGATGAAATATAGGGGGGTTGCCCATCACCAAGGGGACATCCCAGTGCTGATAAACAGCCAGACATGGGATATCCCATCGGTAAGGGGCACTCCCCCTATCAATACTGTAAACGTTAATTCACAAAAAAACTAAAATTTCTAATTCGGCATTAAGCCCTGCAGGTGATAGACTACCAAAGTCATTAATTCATCTAGACTCCCTCCTTGACATCTTTGCAATATGATTGCCACCCCTCCAGTGCTTATCCACCTTTTCCAGTGCCGTGCATGTCAAGCCACTATAATCCTGGTTGTGGAAATCTTTGAAATGTTTGGATAGAGGGTGATTAATCATTCCCTTTTTTATGTTGTTAATATGTTCGGCCAAACGTACCCTAAAGAGTTGCGTTGTTCTGCCAATGTATTGTGTTTTTGCACGGGCACTGGGTGATGTAGATAACACTGGAGGAGTTGCAAGTAAGGCAGTCTTTGATATCAAAGACAAATTGGTTTTGTGTGGACACAAATCTCTCAATCTTCTTTGTAGAGGTAATATTTCTACAGCCCACACACCTGCCACATCTATAAAAACCCTCATTTGTACCCAATTTTGTAGTAAAAGTCCTATAGTCTTGTCTTTCAAAACAAAGTGCCAATGTTGATTGATGATATGTAGAGTTGAGCGAACACCTGGATGTTCGGGTTCGAGAAGTTCGGCCGAACTTCCCGGAAATGTTCGGGTTCGGGATCCGAACCCGATCCGAACTTCGTCCCGAACCCGAACCCCATTAAAGTCAATGGGGACCCGAACTTTTCGGTACTAAAAAGGCTGTAAAACAGCCCAGGAAAGGGCTAGAGGGCTGCAAAAGGCAGCAACATGTAGGTAAATCCCCAGAAAACAAATGTGGATAGGGAAATTAATTAAAATAAAAATTAAATAAATAAAAATTAACCAAAATCAATTGGAGAGAGGTCCCATAGCAGAGAATCTGGCTTCACGTCACCCACCACTGGAACAGTCCATTCTCAGATATTTAGGCCCCGGCACCCAGGCAGAGGAGAGAGGTCCCGTAACAGAAAATCTGTCTTCATGTCAGCAGAGAATCAGTCTGCATGTCATAGCAGAGAATCAGGCTTCACGTCAGCCACCAATGCAACAGTCCATTGTCATAAATTTAGGCCCAGCACCCAGGCAGAGGAGAGAGGTCCCGTAACAGACAATCTGGCTTCATGTCAGCAGAGAATCAGTCTTCATATCATAGCAGAGGATCAGGCTTCACGTCAGCCACCAATGCAACAGTCCATTGTCTGATATTTAGGCCCAGCACCCAGGCAGAGGAGAGAGGTCCCGTAACAGACAATCAGGCTTCACGTCAGCCACCAGTGCAACAGTCCATTTTCAGATATTTAGGCCCAGCACCCAGGCAGAGGAGAGAGGTCCCGTAACAGAGAATCTGGCTTCATGTCAGCAGAGAATTAGTCTGCATGTCATAGCAGAGAATCAGGCTTCACGTCACCCAACATTGGAACAGTCCATTGGCATATATTTAGGCCCCGGCACCCAGACAGAGGAGAGGTTCATTCAAATTTGGGTAGCCTCGCAATATAATGGTAAAATGAAAATAAAAATAGGATTGAATGAGGAAGTGCCCTGGAGTACAATAATATATGGTTAAGGGGAGGTAGTTAATGTCTAATCTGGACAAGGGACGGACAGGTCCTGTGGGATCCATGCCTGGTTCATTTTTATGAACGTCAGCTTGTCCACATTGGCTGTAGACAGGCGGCTGCGTTTGTCTGTAATGACACCCCCTGCCGTGCTGAATACACGTTCAGACAAAACGCTGGCCGCCGGGAAGGCCAGCACCTCCAAGGCATAAAAGGCTAGCTCTGGCCACGTGGAAAATTTAGAGACCCAGTAGTTGAATGGGGCCGAACCATCAGTCAGTACGTGGAGGGGTGTGCACACGTACTGTTCCACCATGTTAGTGAAATGTTGCCTCCTGCTAACACGTTGCGTATCAGGTGGTGGTGCAGTTAGCTGTGGCGTGTTGACAAAACTTTTCCACATCTCTGCCATGCTAACCCTGCCCTCAGAGGAGCTGGCCGTGACACAGCTGCCTTGGCGACCTCTTGCTCCTCCTCTGCCTTGGCCTTGGGCTTCCACTTGTTCCCCTGTGACATTTGGGAATTCTCTCAGTAGCATCTTCCTATCACGCTCCAGTGCAGGAAGTAAGGTGGGCACATTGTCTTTGTAGCGTGGATCCAGCGGGGTGGCAACCCAGTAGTCCGCACACGTTAAAATGTGGGCAACTCTGCTGTCGTTGCGCAGGCACTGCAGCATGTAGTCGCTCATGTGTGCCAGGCTGCCCAGGGGTAAGGACAAGCTGTCCTCTGTGGGAGGCGTATCGTCATCGTCCTGCCTTTCCCCCCAGCCACGCACCAGTGATGGACCCGAGCTGCGTTGGGTGCCACCCCGCTGTGACCATGCTTCATCCTCATCCTCCTCCACCTCCTCCTCATCCTCCTCGTCCTCCAGTAGTGGGCCCTGGCTGGCCATATTTGTACCTGGCCTCTGCTGTTGCCAAAAACCTCCCTCTGAGTCACTTCGAAGAGACTGGCCTGAAAGTGCTAAAAATGACCCCTCTTCCTCCTCCTCCTCCTCCTCCTCCTCCTCCTGGGCCACCTCCTCTTCCATCATCACCCTAAGTGTTTTCTCAAGGAGACATAGAAGTGGTATTGTAACGCTGATAACGGCGTCATCGCCACTGGCCATGTTGGTGGAGTACTCGAAACAGCGCAACAGGGCACACAGGTCTCGCATGGAGGCCCAGTCATTGGTGGTGAAGTGGTGCTGTTCTGTAGTGCGACTGACCCGTGCGTGCTGCAGCTGAAACTCCACTATGGCCTGCTGCTGCTCGCACAGTCTGTCCAGCATGTGCAAGGTGGAGTTCCACCTGGTGGGCACGTCGCATATGAGGCGGTGAGCGGGAAGGCCGAAGTTACGCTGTAGCGCAGACAGGCGAGCTGCAGCAGGATGTGAACGCCGAAAGCGCGAACAGACGGCCCGCACTTTATGCAGCAGCTCTGACATGTCGGGGTAGTTGTGAATGAACTTCTGCACCACCAAATTCAGCACATGCGCCAAGCAAGGGATGTGCGTCAAACTGGCTAGTCCCAGAGCTGCAACGAGATTTCGCCCATTATCACACACCACCAGGCCGGGCTTGAGGCTCACCGGCAGCAACCACTCGTCGGTCTGTTGTTCTATACCCCGCCACAACTCCTGTGCGGTGTGGGGCCTGTCCTCCAAACATATGAGTTTCAGAATGGCCTGCTGACGTTTACCCCGGGCTGTGCTGAAGTTGGTGGTGAAGGTGTGTGGCTGACTAGATGAGCAGGTGGAAGAAGAGGAGGAGGAAGTCGAGTAGGAGGAGGTGGCAACAGGAGGCAAAGAATGTTGCCCTGTGATCCTTGGCGGCGGAAGGACGTGCGCCAAACAGCTCTCCGCCTGGGGCCCAGCTGCCACTACATTTACCTAGTGTGCAGTTAGGGAGATATAGCGTCCCTGGCCGTGCTTACTGATCCACGTATCTGTGGTTAGGTGGACCTTGCCACAGATGGCGTTGCGCAGTGCACACTTGATTTTATCGGATACTTGGTTGTGCAGGGAAGGCACGGCTCTCTTGGAGAAGTAGTGCCGGCTGGGAACAACATACTGTGGGACAGCAAGCGACATGAGCTGTTTGAAGCTGTCTGTGTCCACCAGCCTAAATGACAGCATTTCATAGGCCAGTAGTTTAGAAATGCTGGCATTCAGGGACAGGGATCGAGGGTGGCTAGGTGGGAATTTACGCTTTCTCTCAAATGTTTGTGAGATGGAGAGCTGAACGCTGCCGTGTGACATGGTTGAGATGCTTGGTGACGGAGGTGGTGGTGGTGTTGGTGGTACATCCCCTGTTTGCTGGGCGGCAGGTGCCAACGTTCCTCCAGAGGCGGAGGAAGAGGCCGAGGCGGCAGCAGCAGAAGAGGCCGAGGCGGCAGCAGCAGAAGAGGTAGCAGGGGGAGCCTGAGTGAGTTCCTTGGTTTTAAGGTGTTTACTCCACTGCAGTTCATGCTTTGCATGCATGTGCCTGGTCATGCAGGTTGTGCTAAGGTTCAGAACGTTAATGCCTCGCTTCAGGCTCTGATGGCACAGCGTGCAAACCACTCGGGTCTTGTCGTCAGCACATTGTTTGAAGAAGTGCCATGCCAGGGAACTCCTTGAAGCTGCCTTTGGGGTGCTCGGTCCAAGATGGCGGCGGTCAGTAGCAGGCGGAGTCTCTTGGCGGCGGGTGTTCTGCTTTTGCCCACTGCTCCCTCTTTTGCTACGCTGTTGGCTCAGTCTCACCACTGCCTCTTCCTCCGAACTGTGAAAGTCAGTGGCATGACCTTCATTCCATGTGGGGTCTAGGACCTCATCGTCCCCTGCATGGTCTTCCACCCAGTCTTGATCCCTGACCTGCTGTTCAGTCTGCACACTGCAGAAAGACGCAGCAGTTGGCACCTGTGTTTCGTCATCATCAGAGACATGCTGAGGTGGTATTCCCATGTCCTCATCATCAGGAAACATAAGTGGTTGTGCGTCAGTGCATTCTATGTCTTTCACCGCTGGGGAAGGGCTAGGTGGATGCCCTGGGGAAACCCTGCCAGCGGAGTCTTCAAACAGCATAAGAGACTGCTGCATAACTTGAGGCTGAGACAGTTTCCCTGGTATGCATGGGGGTGATGTGACAGACTGATGGGGTTGGTTTTCAGGCGCCATCTGTGCGCTTTCTGCAGAAGACTGGGTGGGAGATAATGTGAACGTGCTGGATCCACTGTCGGCCACCCAATTGACTAATGCCTGTACCTGCTCAGGCCTTACCATCCTTAGAACGGCATTGGGCCCCACCATATATCGCTGTAAATTCTGGCTTCTACTGGGACCTGAGGTAGTTGGTACACTAGGACGTGTGGATGTGGCAGAACGGCCACGTCCTCTCCCAGCACCAGAGGGTCCACTAACACCACCACGACCATGTCCACGTCCGCGTCCCTTACTAGATGTTTTCCTCATTGTTATTGTTCACCACAACAACAAAAATATTATTTGGCCCAATGTATTGTATTCAAATTAAGCTGAATATAAATTTGAGGCCTAGTATTTAGGCGCTGGGTGACCGGTATGGATTTACTGACAGAATTAAAATTGGAAATGCACAGTAGCGTTATTCTGAATGACCCTATGTGCACCTTGAATATTATATACCCTTTTAGGGATAGATTTCAAATAGCTCTGATATAGCAGAAACCACTAAATTATGAAATTGCTAAATTGGGAATTGTATTTCAACCCAGAACAAAAGATGTGCTTTGACGGACACTAAATAACTTGCCCAGCCACAACAGTACAGCGGTAACGACAGATTTAGCGGGATATAAATTTGAGGCCTAGTATTTAGGCGCTGGGTGAGCGGTATGGATTTACTGACAGAATTAGACTGTGATATGGCCAAAAAATAACCACACTATTGCTGGTTAAATGCACTTGGTGTGACTGCTTGACCAACCACACTACTGAGGGTTAAATGCACTTGGTGACAGGCGCAGCTTGCCCCTGATGTAGTATATGGCCAAAAAATGAACAGACTATTGCTGGTTAAATGCACTTGGTGTGACAGCTTGACCAACCACACTACTGAGGGTTAAATGCACTTGGTGACGGGTGCAGATTGCCCCTGATGTAGTATATGGCCAAAAAATAAACAGACTATTGCTGGTTAAATGCACTTGGTGTGACAGCTTCACCCTGATGTAGGCTTTAGCCAAAAAACAACCACATCATTGAGGGTTAAATGCACTTGGTCGCAGTTTGTGCTGGCGCACCACAAGACACAAAATGGCCGCCGATCACCCCAGAAAAAAGTGACTGACAAACGGTCTGGGCAGCCTAAAAACTGTGAGCAATTGAGTATCAGCAGCTCAATGACCCACAGCTGCAGATCGATCAATAATCAAGTCCTTTGGAGGAGTTAATCAGCCTAATCTCGCCCTACTGTCGCAGCCGCAACCTCTCCCTACGCTAATCAGAGCAGAGTGACGGGCGGCGCTATGTGACTCCAGCTTAAATAGAGGCTGGGTCACATGGTGCTCTGGCCAATCACAGCCATGCCAATAGTAGGCATGGCTGTGACGGCCTCTTGGGGCAAGTAGTATGACGCTTGTTGATTGGCTGCTTTGCAGCCTTTCAAAAAGCGCCAAGAAAGCGTCACAAAAGCGCCAAGAAAGCGACGAACACCGAACCTGAACCCGGACTTTTACGAAAATGTCCGGGTTCGGGTCCGTGTCACGGACACCCCAAAATTCGGTACGAACCCGAACTATACAGTTCGAGTTCGCTCATCCCTAATGATATGTTGTATCTGTTTTGATTGTGCACAATACGGTAAGATCATTCTTAATTCTGCTTTAGATTATTTCACTATGTTTAGATGCCAGTTTGAAAAAAAGATTGTCTTTCCATATTTCTCACTCTCTCCAATGCACTATCTATAATATCATCAGGGTAGTCTCTACATTTGAATTGATCTTTCATTATTATAGCTTCATCCTCAAAAAGGTGGTGTTGTTGTCGGTACAGTTCCGTTTAATCCAACGGAATTGTCCGACCGGGATGTTTAACCACCACCTTGGTAGATGACGGCTCGTGAAAAGGATGAAACTATTCTTTGCAGTTGATTTCTGGTAGGTATTGCATATAAATTTATCTTCCTCAATTCTAATATGTATATCCAAAAATTCTGTATATCCTTTGTTAGTGTTTGACGTAAAAAACAACCTGTCTGGGTTCTCATTGGTGTTATTTAAAAAGGTTTTCAATTGACTCTCCGTTGTTCCAAATGAACAGGATGTCATCAATGTACCGTCTCCATAGGACCAGGTCCGTCCCCACTGGTTGTAGTAGGGTGTCTATGTATTGGGATAGGTTAGAACTTAAAGAACCTATCCCTGAAATTCAGGGACGTAGCTAAAAGCTCATGGGCCCTGGTGCAAGAGTTCAGCTTGGGCCCCCGTCCCTCAGTGCTTGTTGGCAAGGGGCAGGGGAGCACATATACTTCCTGCTGCCTGAGGCAAACATTGAAAGGGCACCCCCTCATGCCAAATTCTTGACCTAACCCCTTCCCTCCAGCCAGAGGTGTAAATAGACCAGCATGCACTTTCTATAATGCCAATGTCTTATGTGGCACAAGGGTCTTTGGGCCCCGTTAGGCTCCTGGGCCCGGTAGCGACTGCTACCTCTGCACCCCCTATAGCTACGCCCCTGCTGAAATTATAGGACATCTTGGGGTTCTTTTAAGTCCTTGTGGATTTTGGGCAAGCAGTAAAATGATGGTAATCTACGCTGCGTGCCCAAGATAAACATATGTTCTTGTTTGGATAAGATACCTTTTTTTTTTTTATAGAAATATATATTGCAGTTGCCTGGCTGCCCGTCTGTGAGAGGCTGCAGGCTCAGTCACAGACAGCACTGTGTGCACACCAGTCATACAGGGGGTGACAGAAAATACCTTGCAGATAAAAAAAAATTCTATTTAATATTTTTCTGTGATATAATCACATTTGCAAGCCCGTGTGTGTCAGGCCCACACAGACTGTATTGTGGCCACTGGCTAGTGGCTAGGCCTCCACTCATACCGTTACAGGGTGTCACTCACTCAAATACCTTGCAAATAAAAAAAATTCTATATTTAATATTTTTCTGTGATATAATCACTGTTGCAAGCCCGTGTGTGTCAGGCCCACACAGACTGTACTGTGCCCACTGCCCACCACTTATATAGGGTGGCAAAGTACCTTGCACGCATAGTACCACTTATCTAAAAAAAAAAAAGAGGCAGGCCACCCCGCAGGGGCCGTCGTGGTCGTGGTGCTGTGATTTCCACTGGCCCTGGAATAATGCCCAGTGTCCAGAGGCCACGTACACTGAACCCAAAAAATTCATAGAAAATAGTTGACTGGCTTACACAGGACACCCAATCTTCAACAGCTTCCGCTAAGAACCTTGACGCACCATCCTCCACCAGCTCAGCTTTGGTCACCTGCTCTCAAGTTACCACTCTCCCGCCCGCCGCCACCACCACCACTACCACCACAGCCACCACAGCCGCTTCACTTGATCCCTCAGAGGAGTTATTTACACATCAGTTGGATGAAATTAGTGATGCGCAACCATTATTGCCAGGGGGTGTAGATAACAGGGATATGTCTCAGTCAGGCAGCATTACATACATGGACGTACAGTGTGATAATGATGATGATGTTGTACCCGCTGCTGCTTCCTTTGCTGAAGTGTCAGATACAAGTGAAGTGGTTGATGATGACGATGTGTCCGTGGATGCCACGTGGGTGCCTGCTCAAAGAGAAGAAGAAGAGGGGGAAAGTTCAGAAGGGGAGACAGAGAGAAGGAGGAGACGAGTTGGAAGCAGGGGGAGGTCGTCGCAAGGAGCTAGTGGCACAGTCAGACAGCATGTATCGGCACCCGGGGTCAGCCAGACAGCACGCCAATCAACGCATGCTGTTGCCACAACCAGAATGCCGTCATTGCAAAGCTCAGCAGTGTGGCATTTTTTTTGTGTGTCTGCCTCTGACAACAGCGATGCCATTTGCAACCTGTGCCAAAAGAAACTGAGTCATGGGAAATCCAACACCCACCTAGGTACAACTGCTTTGCGAAGGCACATGATCGTACATCACAAACGCCTATGGGATCAACACATGATGACGAGTAGAAGCAGCACACAAGCTCAAAGCCACCATCCTCCTCCTGGTCCAGCATCTTCAGCCACGTCAACCACTGCTGTCCTCCTTGCCCCCTCTCAACCACCCGCCACTCCGCCTCTCACCTTCAGCAGTTCCATCTCATCTGCCCACAGTCAGGTGTCTGTAAAGGAAATGTTTGAGTGTTAGAAGCCAATGTCACAGAGTCACCCCCTTGCCCAGCGTCTGACAGCTGGCTTGACGGAACTCTTAGCCCGCCAGCTTTTACCATACCAGCTGGTGGAGTCTGAGGCCTTCAAAAAAAATTGTCGCTATTGGGACACCACAGTAGAAGGTACCCAGACAAATTTTTTTTTCAAAAAAGGCAATCCCAAACCTCTACTCAGTGATTGAAAAGGAAGTCATGGCATCTCTGGCATACAGTGTTGGGGCAAAGGTACATCTGACCACTGATACCTGGTCTGCAAAGCACGGTCAGGGCAGGTATATCACCTACACTGCGCATTGGGTCAACCTGCTGACGGCTGCCAAGCATGGAATGCGTGACTCTGCAGCGGAGTTGGTGACACCCCCACGACTTGCAGGCAGACCTACTGCCACCTCCTCTACTCCTCCTACTCCATCCTCTTCCATAACCTCCTCTGTTGAGTCCTCTTCTGCTGCGCCGTCTGGCTGCACATCAACTGAATCCCCCCAGCTCCCCAGGGGCTATTCCACATCCCGGATACGACAGTGTCACGCTGTCTTGGGGTTGACTTGCCTGAAAGCAGAGAGCCACACCGGACCAGCACTCCTGTCCGCCCTGAACGCACAGGTGGATCAGTGCTGACCCCGCACCAACTGAAGATCGGCAAAGTGGTGTGTGACAATGGAAGCAATTTGTTGGCGGCATTGAATTTGGGCAAGTTGTCACATGTGCCGTGCATGGCACATGTGTTGAATCTCATCGTACAACGCTTTGTGTCTAAGTACCCAGGCTTACAGGACGTCCTCAAGCAGGCCAGGAAGGTGTGTGGCCATTTCAGGCGTTCCTACACGGCCATGGCGCACTTTTCAGACATTCAGCGCCGAAACAACATGCCAGTGAGGCGCTTGATTTGCGACAGCCCGACACGTTGGAATTCAACACTCCTAATGTTCGACCGCCTGCTCCAACAAGAAAAAGCTGTCAACGAGTATTTGTATGACCGGGGTGCTAGGACAGCCTCTGCGGAGCTGGGAATTTTTTTGCCACGTTACTGGACGCTCATGCGCAATGCCTGTAGAGTGCTGGATCAGGCTGTAGATGAGCGTGAAGAGGAAGAGTTGTGGTCACCATCACCACCAGAAACAGCCTTGTCATCATCACTTGCCGGACCTGCGGTAACGCTGGAAGAGGAGTATGAGGAAGAGGAGTCAGAGGAGGAATGTGGCTTTGAGGAGGAGGAAGACCAACCACAGCAGGCATCCCAGGGTGCTCGTTGTTGTCACCTATCTGGGAACGTGGTGTTGTACGTGGCTGGGGGGAAGAACAGACCGTCAATGACATCAGTGAGGACGAGGAATGGGAAATCAGTAGCTCGGCATCCAACCTTGTGCAAATGGGGTCTTTCATGCTGTCATGTCTGTTGAGGTACCCTTGTATAAAAATGATGAAGGAGAACGACCTGTATTGGGTGGCCACGCTACTAGACCCCCGGTATAAGCAGAAAGTGGCGGAAATGTTACCAAATTACCGGAAGTCAGAAAGGATGCAGCAGTTCAAAACCAAACTAAAAAATATGCTTTACACAGCTTATAAGGGGGATGTCACAGCACAACGGGAATCTAACAGGAGAAGAGGTGAAAGTAATCCTCCTCCTACCACGACCACGGCGGCAAGGGCAGGACGCTTTACAGATGTGTTGTTGATGGAGGACATGCAGAGCTTTTTCAGTCCTACACATCGCCACAGCCTTTCGGGATCCAGCCTTAGAGAACGACTCGACTGACAGGTAGCAGACTACCTCGCCTTAACTGCAGATATCGACACTCTGAGGAGCGATGAACCCCTTGACTACTGGGTGTGCAGGCTTGACCTGTGGCCTGAACTATCCCAGTTTGCGATAGAACTTCTGGCCTGCCCCGCTTCAAGTGTCCTGTCAGAAAGGACCTTCAGTGCAGCAGGAGGCATTGTCACTGACAAAAGAAGTTGCCTCGGTCAAAAAAGTGTTGATTACCTCACCTTCATTAAGATGAATGAGGCATGGATCCCGAAGGGACTGACAGTGGGGGATACGTTTGACTAACAAAAGGCCTGATGACATGCCTTGGCCTCAAAATGGTCCCCACGCTGCTGTATTTAATGTCTGCATACCGGATGACTTTCGTGAATTCTCCGCCACCAACTAGGGTTCAAGCCGCAATGTTTTAGTCACCTTTCTGCCTGGAAAACATCAATTTTTCCGGCAGCTGCTACAACAGCGGCTGCAACAATACCTAATTTTTCAGGCCTTTAGTGCTGCACTGTGGCTGCAAAAAAAAAAAAAAAGGCACATACAAGTTGTATTGGTTTTTAATACATAAAATAAAAAAATCATAATAAAGTGTCTTAATAGGTTATTAGAAATAATGCAGACAATTAAAAAAATCCCCATCAATTCCAATACAAAGCAAGTACAGAGCTCAGAACAAAATTATTTCAGGATGTCGTTTATTCGACAATGATTAATCAATTCGAAATACATCCCCGGATAGGGGACGTAACAGGGATTAAACTGATAGGAATAGTACTAGTTAAGACACCACTCATATAGGGTGTCACAGCACATTGCTCCGTGCACGCGCAGTGCCCCAACTTGGGAGTAAGAGGACCGACCAAGCTGCTTTTTCCATCTCCCGGTTCCTAATATCAATTCAGTTTGGTGTATCAGAGTTTGGTCTGTCACTGTGAAAGCAGTCGAAGGTACCCGGCCTAAATTTTTTTTCACAAAAGGCAATCCCTGATATGAGACGTAACAGGGATTAAACTGATGAGAATAGAACTACAGAAAATACCACTCATATCGGGTGTGACAGTAAATTGCACGGCGCAGACGCAGTGACCGTGGCGTGGATTCAAACAAAGGGGAGGGAGCCAGCGTTTTTTTAACCATCTCCCCGTTTGAAAAATCAATTCAATTCACCTTTCGGGGACCCTTGGTGTTGTACGTGGCGGAGGAAGAAACCTTCAATGACATCAACGGGACATGGCTAGCTTGGTATCCAACCTTGTGCAAATGGGAAGTTTGCGGTTGGGCAAATGGACTGTTTGCGGTTGTTTGCGGTGCATTAAAAGGGGAGTTTGGTCTGTCAATGTCTGTGAAGCGGGCGTAACCCTTACACTACCTGATCGATACAACATCATACCTGATCGTATACACACACTGGATGTTTTAAACCACGTTGTTCAAATACATTTTGGATTGTTAGGTGATTTATGCCCTTTATGGATTAAAATCCAACTCTGCGTCAACTATGTAACTTCCATGGGAGTTTTGCCATGGATCCCCCTCCGGCATGCCACAGTCCAGGTGTTGGTCCCCTTGAAACAACTTTTCCATCACTACTGTGGCTAGAAAGAGTCCCTGTGGGTTTTAAAATTCGCCTGCCTATTGAAGTCAATGGCGGTTCGCCCGGTTCGCCCGTTCGCCAACATTTACAGAAATTCACGTTCGCCTTTCGCGAACGGAAAATTTTATGTTTGCGACATCTCTATTGATAGGGTGTCGAATGTGGTGATATCTCTCTCTCTTGGTCTTGGTAGGTGTTCTTTTGTCTCAAATTGTACGGGTGTGTTAATGACGGCCGTACATGGCGGTCCGATTGTGGTGAATGTATTGATCTGTTTCTTATACGTGTCTTGTGGTATTGATCAGATAAAGTCTCATATTTGTTATTTACTGGTACATTATATTTATTTTGGGCATATGGTTTGTCCCTTCCCTGTATAGTTGTTTCACTTCGCTTTTCATTTAGATGCTCTGTCATATTAGGATGTCCGAATCGTTTTTTTTCAGTTTGTTTCTGTACTGAATCAGTTTTAAAATTGAGATTTTTTTTGTTTTTTTTTATTGATTATATCTAATTCTGTCTTATCCAAACCTCTACATAATCTCTCCTGCCAAGATTCAAACTCACTTTTTTTAGGTAGCTTTTCTATTAGATGTTTCATTTGGTTTATTTCAATAATTAAATCCTTTAATATTTGTGATCTTCTATTAATTATCAGATTAATTAATGCAACTGATTGTGTGAATAATAATGTTTCCCACTCTTTATTAAAATCCTCACAACAGAGGTCCTGTGCAGGATTTTTTGACAACATTATGCCCTTTGGAATTTTTTCTTGTTCGATGTACTGTTTTAACCACTTCAGCCCCGCTAGCTGAAACCCCTTTAATGACCAGGCCACTTTTTACACTTCTGCACTACACTCCTTTCACCGTTTATCGCTCGGTCATGCAACTTACCACCCAAATGAATTTTACCTCCTTTTCTTCTCACTAATAGAGCTTTCATTTGGTGGTATTTCATTGCTGCTGACATTTTTACTTTTTTTGTTATTAATCAAAATGTAACGATTTTTTTGCAAAAAAATGACATTTTTCACTTTCAGCTGTAAAATTTTGCAAAAAAAACCGACATCCATATATAAATTTTTCGCTAAATTTATAGTTCTACATGTCTTTGATAAAAAAAAAATGTTTGGGCAAAAAAAAAATGGTTTGGGTAAAAGTTATAGCGTTTACAAACTATGGTACAAAAATGTGAATTTCCGCTTTTTGAAGCAGCTCTGACTTTCTGAGCACCTGTCATGTTTCCTGAGGTTCTACAATGCCCAAACAGTAGAAAAACCCCACAAATGACCCCATTTAGGAAAGTAGACACCCTAAGCTATTCGCTGATGGGCATAGTAAGTTCATCAAACTTTTTATTTTTTGTCACAAGTTAGCGGAAAATTATGATTTTTTTTTTTTTTTTTCTTACAAAGTCTCATATTCCACTAACTTGCGACAAAAAATAAAAAATTCTAGGAACTCGCCATGCCCCTCACAGAATACCTTGGGGTGTCTTCTTTCCAAAATGGGGTCACTTGTGGCGTAGTTATACTGCCCTGGCAATTTAGGGGCCCATATGTGTGAGAAGTAGTTTGCAATCAAAATCTGTAAAAAATGACCGGTGAAATCCGAAAGGTGCACTTTGGAATGTGGGTCCCTTTGCCCACCTAGGCTGCAAAAAAGTGTCACACATCTGGTATCGCCGTACTCAGGAGAAGTTGGGGAATGTGTTTTGGGGTGTCATTTTACATATACCCATGCTGGGTGAGAGAAATATCTTGGCAAAAGACAACTTTTCCCATTTTTTTATACAAAGTTGGCATTTGACCAAGATATTTTTCTCACCCAGCATGGGTATATGTAAAATGACACCCCAAAACACATTCCCCAACTTCTCCTGAGTACGGCGATACCAGATGTGTGACACTTTTTTGCAGCCAAGGTGGGCAAAGGGGCACATATTCCAAAGATGCACCTTTCGGATTTCGCAGGCCATTTTTTACACATTTTGATTGCAAGGTACTTCTCACACATTTGGGCCCCTAAATTGCCAGGGCAGTATAACTACCCCACAAGTGACCCCATTTTGGAAAGAAGACACCCCAAGGTATTCCGTGAGGGGCACGGCGAGTTCCTAAAATTTTTTATTTTTTGTCACAAGTTAGCGGAAAATGATGATTTTTCTTTTGTTTTTCTTTTTTCCTTACAAAGTCTCATATTCCACTAACTTGCGACAAAAAATAAAAAATTCTAGGAACTCGCCATGCCCCTCACGGAATACCTTGGGGTGTCTTCTTTCCAAAATGGGGTCACTTGTGGCGTAGTTATACTGCCCTGGCAATTTAGGGGCCCATATGTGTGAGAAGTAGTTTGCAATCAAAATCTGTAAAAAATGACCGGTGAAATCCGAAAGGTGCACTTTGGAATGTGGGTCCCTTTGCCCACCTAGGCTGCAAAAAAGTGTGACACATCTGGTATCGCCGTACTCAGGAGAAGTTGGGGAATGTGTTTTGGGGTGTCATTTTACATATACCCATGCTGGGTGAGAGAAATATCTTGGCAAAAGACAACTTTTCCAATTTTTTTATACAAAGTTGGCATTTGACCAAGATATTTATCTCACCCAGCATGGGTATATGTAAAATGACACCCCAAAACACATTCCCCAACTTCTCCTGAGTACGGCGATACGACATGTATGACACTTTTTTGCAGCCTAGATGCGCAAAGGTGCCCAAATTCCTTTTAGGAGGGCATTTTTAGACATTTGGATCCCAGACTTCTTCTCACGCTTTAGGGCCCCTAAAAAGCCAGGGCAGTATAAATACCCCACATGTGACCCCACTTTGGAAAGAAGACACTGGCCCCAATGAGGGGCCTGGCAAGTTCATAGAAATTTTTTTTTTGGGCATAAGTTAGCGGAAATTGATTTTTTTATTTTTTTTTCTCACAAAGTCTCACTTTCCGCTAACTTAGGACAAAAATTTAAATCTTTCATGGACTCAATATGCCCCTCAGCAAATACCTTGGGGTGTCTTCTTTCCAAAATGGGGTCAGTTGTGGGGTGTTTGTACTGCCCTGGCATTTGAGGGTCTCCGCAATCATTACATGTATGGCCAGCATTAGGAGTTTCTGCTATTCTCCTTATATTGAGCATACAGGTAATGAGATTTTTTTTTCCGTTCAGCCTCTGGGCTGAAAGAAAAAAATGAACGGCACAGATTTCTTCATTCGCATCGATCAATGTGGATGAAAAAATCTCTGCCCAAAAAAAAAAAAGGAGGGGAAAGGCGTCTGCCAGGACATAGGAGCTCTGCCCAACATCCATACCCACTTAGTTCGTATGCCCTGGCAAACCAGATTTCTCCATTCACATCAATCGATGTGGATGAATAAATCATTGCCGGGATTTATTTATTTTTTTATATACAAAGTGTTTGCCAAAGCATAGGAACGCCGCCTCCTCCTCAGCTCGTATGCCTTGGCAAACGTATCTGTTACTGCAGAGGAGAAATCTCGTCTTGCAGCGCCGCATACACCGACTTGCGTGTAATCTGACAGCAGTGCAATGCTTCTGTCAGAATGCACATCAGTGCTGCAGCTAGTCGATCGGTTGGTCCACCTGGAAGGTAAAAAAAAAAAAACAGGCCGCAACGCAATAAATTTTATTAACTTTGGAACAGAATATATAAACTTTAACTTTTTGAACTAAACATTAACCTTTTTGCTTACTGGTGTTTTTTTTTTTTGTTTTTTTTTACCTTTATAGAACAAACCTCTCCTTCCCCATGGGTCAATGTGCAAAGCGCAAATCGCCCAAAGATGTGGCGAAGTGCGTTATGCACTTTGTCCCAGGTGAAAGGAGAGGTTTGCAGCAGCTGTGTGAGTGAATGGGCCCTAATAGCCCTGTGTGCCTGTCCTGGTGAGATGATCCCTATGCTAATAGTGTACCTGTGAGTGGTACTTCCGGAAACACTCTCCAAAGCATAGGGCAGGGTGGTCAGGACAGTCAGGACAGAAATAGCGGGTGTCACGCCTTATTCCACTCCTGCTACAGACACGACATCTTTTTCGGGGTGACGGTTGGGTTGAGGTACCAGAACGACATTGGGGAAATGTCGCTCGTGTAGACGGCTAACTACACTGGTGGATGGGGCCACGGAACCTCCTGGGTACAGGAGGTTCTCGATGATCTCTTCCTGAAATTTGAGGAAGGATCCAGTTCTCCCAGCCTTACTGTAGAGAACAAAACTATTATACAGAGCCAATTGAATTAAATATACAGACACCTTCTTATACCAGCGTCTGGTTCTGCGGGAAACTAAATACGGAGACAACATCTGGTCATTGAAGTCCACCCCTCCCATGTGAAGGTTATAGTCGTGGACTGAGAGGGGCTTTTCAATGACACGGGTTGCTCGCTCAATTTGTATTGTCGTGTCTGCGTGAATGGAGGAGAGCATGTAAACGTCACGCTTGTCTCTCCATTTCACCGCGAGCAGTTCTTCGTTACACAGTGCAGGCCCTCTGCCCCCTTGCAAGACGGGTGGTAACGAGCCGTTGGGGGAAGCCCGCGCGACTAGTTCGCGCGGTGCCACAGGCGCCAATCCGTTCTAGAAACAAATGCCTAAAGAGGGCCACACTTGTGTAAAAATTGTCCACATAAAGATGGTACCCCTTGCCGAATAAGGGTGACACCAAGTCCCAGACTGTCTTCCCACTGCTCCCCAGGTAGTCAGGGCAACCGACCGGCTCCAGGGTCTGATCTTTTCCCTCATAGATCCGAAATTTGTGGGTATAGCCTGTGGCCCTTTCACAGAGCTTATACAATTTGACCCCATACCGGGCGCGCTTGCTTGGGATGTATTGTTTGAAGCCAAGGCGCCCGGTAAAATGTATCAGGGACTCGTCTACGCAGATGTTTTGCTCTGGGGTATACAAATCTGCAAATTTCAGGTTGAAATGGTCTATGAGGGGCCGAATTTTGTGGAGCCGGTCAAAAGCAGGGTGGCCTCTGGGACGGGAGGCGGTGTTGTCGCTAAAGTGCAGGAAACGCAGGATGGCCTCAAAACGTGCCCTGGACATAGCAGCAGAGAACATGGGCATGTGATGAATTGGGTTCGTGGACCAATATGACCGCAATTCATGCTTTTTAGTTAGACCCATGTTGAGGAGGAGGCCCAGAAAAGTTTTAATTTCGGAAACTTGGACTGGTTTCCACCGGAAAGGCTGGGCATAATAGCTTCCCGGGTTGGCGGTTATAAATTGTGTGGCATACCTGTTTGTTTCGGCCACAACTATGTCTAAGAGCTCCGCAGTCAAGAACAGCTCAAAAAATCCCAGGGCCGAACCGATCTGAGCTGTCTCAACCCGAACTCCAGACTGGGCAGTGAAAGGGAAAACTACAGGTGCGGCTGAAGTTGGGGACTGCCAATCAGGGTTTGCCAGCACCTCAGGGATTCTAGGGGCTCTACGGGCACGTCTTTGCGGTGGCTGCGACGGGGTCACTACTGCTCGTGCCACCGTACCAGCTTCAACTGCCCTTCTGGTGCTCGCCACTTCACCAGGTTGTACGGCAGTGCTGGTACTAGGTCCAGGGAGGGCTGCGCTGCTGGTGTATGCCTCACCACGTAATCCGACAGCAGCCAGCCCCACTCTGCTGCTCTTGAAGCGGATCCTGCGCAACCTGTGGTCTAGCGACACGGGGCCGGGTACGCCTGGTGCTATCAGGGACCTCAGCCTCCTCGTCCGAACTTTGGGTCAGAGAGCCACTGCTTTCTACAGGTTCGTATTCTGACCCGCTAGATTCATCAGATGAGGGTTCCCATTCCTCATCCGACTGGGTCAGAAGCCTGTAGGCCTCTTCAGAAGAATACCCCCTGTTTGACATTTGGGCAACTAAATTTAGGGGTATTCCCTGAGACTACCCAAGAAAAAAAAGCAAGCCTGTCTTACAAAGGGGAGGCTAGCGAAGTACCGGAGGCCGCTGCGGTTGATAAAAAATATCAAAACTGATTTTTTTATCGCCGCAGCGCGTGTAAAGTGAATGTGCAGTGATCAAAAAAAAAAATTTTTTTTGTCACTGCGGTGGGGCGGGTGTGGGCGAACGCACGTGTGGGCGACCGATCAGGCCTGATCGGGCAAACACTGCGTTTTGGGTGGAGGGAGAACTAAAGTGACACTAATACAATTATAGATCTGACCGTGATCAGTTTTGATCACTTCCAGATACTATAAAAGTACAAATGCTGATTAGCGATACGCTAATCAGCGAATAACGGACTGCGGTGCGGTGGGCTGGGCGCTAACTGATCCCTAAACTACCTAACCAAGGGGCCTAAACTATACCTAAAACCTAACGGTCAATACCAGTGAAAAAAAAAGTGACAGTTTGCACTGATCACTTTTTTCCTTTCACTAGTGATTGACAGGGGCGATCAAAGGGGTGATCAAAGGGTTAATTGGGGTTCAGGGGGGTGATCTGGGGCTAGTATGTAGTGTTGGTGTACTCACTGTGTAGCCTGCTCCTCTGCTGGATCCAACCGACGAAAAGAACCAGCAGAGGAGCAGGCAGCCATATAACAGATCATATTTACTAATATGATCTGTTATCTGGCACTCTGATTGTTTTTTTTTTAAATCATCAGCTTGCCAGCCGCAATCATTGGCTGGCAAGCTGATGACGCGACCCCCCTTGACGAAATGCCGGCCCGAACTGCGCATGCGTCTTGCGAGATGACGCGTATATGCGTCAGTCTGCGCAGCGCTGCCGCCTCCGGACCGCACATCTGCGTTAGGCGGTCCGGAGGCGGTTAAAGAGCGTATTTCCCAATATTGTCTCTGTAATAATCCTTCCAATTTTCTAAATCGTTCTGACATAGATTTTTCTTTCTCAATAGTGCCGACAACAATTTCATCTTTATCGAAAAGAAATGTTCGGCTTTTTTGTGTTTATTTTATTTTATTTTTTTATCATCCTACACAGGAACTCTGTTGTGAGGCTTTTAATAAAGAGTGGGAAACAGTATTGTTCACACACTCAGTTGCATTAATTAATCTGATAATAGAAGATCACAACTATACAGGGAAGGGACAAACCATATGCCCAAAATAAATACAATGTACCAGTAAATAACAACAAATATGAGACTTTATCTGATCAACATTTTTTAGACCGGTCTCCGCCACACCACAAGACACGTATGAGAAACAGATCAATACATTCACCACAATCAAACCGCCATGTACAGCCGTCATCAACACACCCGTAAAATTTGAGACAGAAGAACACCTACCGAGACCAAGAGAGAGAGAGATATCACCATATTCGACACCCTATCAACCACCTCCACACTTAATACCCAATCGCACTCGGTCAGATTCATGGAGATATCACCAAAACCACTTACCGTATTTTTCGCCGTATAAGACGCACCGGCGTATAAGACGCACCTAGGTTTTTGGGGAGGAAAATAAGAAAAAAAAATTTTTAACCAAAAGGTGTGCTGTGGGTTTGGAACTAGGTGGTCTGTGGATGGCACTATTACTGGGGATCTGTGGATGACGGACACTGTTATGGGGGGATCTGTGGATGACGGACACTGTTATGGGGGGATCTGTGGATGACGGACACTTATGGGGGGATCTGTGGATGACGGACACTGTTATGGGGGGATCTGTGGATGACGGACACTGTTATGGGGGGAACTGTGGATGACGGACACTGTTATGGGGGAACTGTGGATGACAGACACTGTTATGGGGGATCTGTGGCTTGCACTGTTACAGGGGGATCTGTGGCTGGCACTGTTACAGGGGGGGATCTGTGGATGGCACTGTTATACATGTGTCATCCACAGACCCTCCCAGCCCATAACTGTGCCATCCACAGATCCCCCGCCGCTCCAGTATACTAAGATAATATGTCTTATTCAATTAATAGTTATTAAATATGCCTCTTTATTCCTAATAGTACCTTAAATCCTAAGCGCTTCAGTACAATGCCGGCAGGCCGGGCAGCCGGCGCGGCGCGTCACTCACTGACGTCACTTGCCTGCGCCGCCTGCTTCATTCATAAAGTAGGCGGCGCAGGCACGTGACATCAGGGAGTTACGCTGCCGCCCGCCCGGCCTGCATTGTACGGATGCGCTTAGGATTTAAGGTACTATTAGGCATAAAGGGGCATATTTAATAACCATTAATTGAATATGACATATTTTATTAGTACACCGGAGCGGCGGGGCGGGCCTTTAGTACAGTGACTGCACCGCCCCGCCGCTATTGCCGGCCCCAGCTCCTCCTCCCAGTCCCTCCCCGAGTCCCCGCTCGCTTTACATCGCTGCCAGCGATGTAAAACTGACTGCATTCGCCGTATAAGACGCAGGGGCATTTTCCCCCCATTTTGGGGGAAGAAAAAGTGCGTCTTATACGGCGAAAAATACGGTAAATCACAATTTAAAAAGACAAGGAGAGGACAGAGAAAGAAGATATCACTAGATCATGACTCTAGTTCAATTGTTAATTTGAGTTCCATAACGTTGACTGAAGCTCAAATTACATTACTTAATAAAGGTTTGAAATTTGCCCCAACGGTCAAAATTGACAAATTTGACAAATTTGGAACATATATAGGAGTCCAAAAATTTATCAGAAAAATATGTCTAAAGAAATATTTTCTGAAAAATCTGATATCTATGAACACATTAGAGTTCAGAGATGTAACGTTTCAACTGTTACGCTGAGCGCTCCGGGTCCCCTGCTGGCCGCGGAGCGCTCACAGCGTATGCCCCCAGGCAGCACTCCAGTGTCTCGGCGTGTGCGTCCTCGCTCTCTAGGGCGCGCGTGCGCCGGGACTCTTAGATTCAAAGGGCCAGTGCACCAGTGATTGGTGCCTGGTCCAAAAGGGATATTAAGGGTTAAGGTTTGTGAGAGGCAGTGCTGACTTAATTAGGCTGCACCTGTGCACTGCCCATTTATACCTTCTCCTCCCACAGCTTCCTGCCGGATCTTTGTGCCTTGTGCCTCTGAGAAAGCGTTCCACAGTGTTTGTTTGCCTTGCCTGTTGCCGAACCCGTTGCTACCGTCTACTCGCCTTAGAACCTTTGCTGCCTGCCCTGACCTCTGCTACGTCCGACTACGCTCTTGCCTTCTCCCTGTGTACCACGCCTTATCAGCTGCCAGAGAGGTCGAGTTGTTGCTAGGGGACATGACCTGGTAGTTACCGCCGCAGCAAATCCATCCCGCCTTGCGGCGGGCTCTGGTGAAGACCAGTAACTGCTTAGAACCGGTCCTTTAGTACAACCCGCGCCATCGCCTCTCTGGTCCAGAGGATCCACTACCTGTCCTGCCGGTACGTGACAGTAAGATCCGGCCATGGATCCCGCTGATGTTCCCCTGCCAAGCCTAGCGGACCTCACCACTATTGTGGCCCAGCAGGGTCAACAGCTGGCCCAGCTGACCGCCATGTTGCAGCAGCTCCTGCCTTCTCAGCAACAGCCAGCTCCTCCGTCTGCTCCTGCTGCGTCACCTCCGCCTGCAGTTGCCACCGGTTCCAGAATCCGTTTGTCCCTACCAGACAAATATGACGGAGATCCTAAGCAGTGCCGTGGGTTCTTGTCGCAGTGCTCTCTCCACCTCGAGCTTCTGTCCGACCAGTTTCCTTCTGAGCGAGCCAAGGTAGCCTTTATTCTCAGTTTGCTGTCCGGGAAGGCCCTGGCCTGGGCTACACCACTATGGGACCGCGCAGATCCTGCCACCGCTTCCGTCCAGAGCTTCTGCCTAGAGTTCTGGAATGTTTTTGAGGAGCCTGCCCGGGTTACCTCCGCAGAGACTGCCTTACTAAATTTGACCCAAGGAGGTTCTTCCATGGGTGACTATGCCATTCAGTTCCGCACCCTGGCCTCTGAGCTGAACTGGAACAATGAAGCCCTTTGCGCCCCCTTCAAGAAGGGACTTAATAGTGAAGTAAAGGACCTTCTGGCTGCACGTGAGCTTCCTTCCACTCTTAGTGACCTCATCTTGCTGGCCACTAGGATAGACAAACGTTTCGCCGAAAGACAAGAGGAACTCCTCCTTGAAAAGGAAAAAGCTCGTCCTAGACGCTTTCCTCGTCTGGCTCCCGTTTTTCTGCGTCCACCTCAACCCGCTACTGGGCTTTCCGCCGTGGAAGCCATGCAGGTGGATCGGTCACGCCTGACTCCGCAAGAACGAAGCCGCCGCAGAAACGAGAACCTGTGTCTGTACTGTGCCAGTACCGAGCACTTCCTTAGAGATTGTCCTCTCCGTCCACCGCGTTCGGGAAACGCTCGCACCTAGTAAACGTGGGAGAGGCGTTGCTAGGTGTGGATTCTTCCTCTCCACGTCTCATCATACCCGTGCAGTTGATCATCTCTTCCAAGTCCTCTTTCTCCGCAGCCGCCTTCTTGGATTCCGGTTCAGCTGGCAACTTCATTCACGCCTCCTTGGTTGATAAGTACCGTATTCCAGTAATCCGTCTACCCAAGCCGTTTTTCATCTCTACTGTTAACGGTGAGAGACTCTCTGCCACCGTACAGTTCCGTACCCAGCCTCTGCAGATGGACATCGGAATATTTCATACCGAGACTATAGAGTTCTTTGTCCTTCCCTTCTGTTCCTCCGAACTCCTCCTGGGTCTGCCGTGGCTTCAACGTCATAGTCCTGTCCTGAATTGGTCCACCGGTGAGATCCTGCGTTGGGGTTCCTCCTGTTCGGACCGCTGTCTCAAGCCTGCTCTGGTCAAACAGAACCCGCAAGTTTCTCCGCCTTCTGGGCTGCCCAAGCCATACCATTCCTTCGCGGATGTCTTCTGCAAGAAACAAGCTGAGGTCCTTCCTCCTCACCGATCCTATGATTGCCCGATCGACCTGATACCCGGTTCTACTCCACCTCGGGGCAGAATTTATCCTCTCTCACCTCCTGAGACTCTTGCCATGTCCGACTATATACGTGAGAACCTACAGAGAGGATTCATAAGAAAATCTTCTTCTCCTGCTGGGGCCGGTTTTTTCTTCGTGACAAAAAAAGACGGCTCCCTCCGCCCCTGCATTGACTACAGAGGTCTTAATAAAATTACCATCAAGAACCGTTACCCTCTGCCTCTAATCTCTGAGCTATTTGATCGTCTCCGAGGGGCTAAGATCTTCACAAAATTGGACCTTCGAGGGGCCTATAATCTGATCCGTATCCGGGAAGGAGACGAATGGAAGACCGCCTTTAACACAAGGGATGGCCATTTTGAGTATTTGGTGATGCCCTTCGGCCTCTGCAACGCACCTGCTGTCTTCCAGGAATTCGTCAATGATATTTTCAGGGACTTACTTTACACCTGCGTGGTCGTATACCTGGATGATATCCTGATCTTTTCCTCCAATTTGGATCAACACAGGGTCCATGTGCAACAAGTTCTTACTCGTCTTAGGAGAAATCGCCTGTACGCTAAACTTGAAAAATGTCTTTTTGAACGGACCTCCCTGCCTTTCCTGGGATACATTATCTCAGCCCAAGGACTTCAAATGGACCCAGCCAAGCTCTCGGCGGTTCTGGATTGGCCACGCCCCTCTGGTCTCCGAGCCATACAAAGATTTCTGGGCTTTGCGAATTACTACAGGCAATTCATCCCTCACTATTCCACTCTGGTAGCTCCTATCGTGGCCCTCACAAGAAAAGGAGCTAACCCCAAATCCTGGCCTTCCCAAGCCGAGGAAGCCTTCCAGTCCCTGAAATGCGCCTTTGCCTCTGCACCCGTTCTCTCTAGACCAGATTCCACCAAGCCTTTCTCTCTTGAAGTGGATGCCTCCTCGGTGGGAGCCGGAGCTGTCCTCACCCAGAAGTCTTCCCGGGGCAAGACTTCTACTTGTGGCTTCTTTTCTAAAACATTCTCTTCCGCAGAGAGAAATTACTCCATTGGGGACAGGGAACTGCTGGCTATTAAATTGGCACTGGAGGAATGGAGACATTTACTCGAGGGCGCCACACATCCTGTGTACATCTTCACGGACCACAAGAACCTGGCTTATCTCCAGTCTGCTCAGAGATTAAATCCCCGTCAGGCTCGTTGGTCTCTGTTCTTCGCCCTGCTTTAATTTTGAGATCCTATTTCCGTCCAGCTTGTAAGAACATTAGGGCAGATGCTCTGTCTCGCTCCTCTGATGTGGTGGGCGACGAGTTAACACCTCGATATATTATCCCTCCAGAACGCCTTATAACAGTCGCTCCCGTGGACCTGCGCCTTCTTCCTCCTGGCAAATCCTACGTACCCCCACGTCAGCGGCTGCGAATTCTCAAGTGGGGCCACGCCTCCCCTTTTGCCGGTCATCCAGGGGTGCAAAAGTCTCTCCAACTAATCTCCCAAAGGTACTGGTGGTCTTCTCTAGAGAAAGATGTCTCGGACTTCGTCCAGGCCTGTATGATTTGCGCCCGGGATAAATCGCCTCGCCAGAAACCAGCGGGTCTCCTCTTGCCTCTACCCGTTCCTGAAGTTCCCTGGTCTCACATCGCCATGGACTTTATTACAGATCTTCCCTCCTCCCATGGCAAGTCCGTTATTTGGGTCGTGGTGGATCGCTTTTCCAAGATGGCTCACTTTGTACCCCTGCCCGGTCTACCCTCTGCACCCATGTTGGCCAAACAATTTTTCCAACACATCTTCCGTCTCCATGGCCTTCCCAAACATATTGTCTCAGGATCGTGGGGTACAATTCGTCTCCAAATTCTGGAGGGCTCTATGTGCTCAGCTCGGGATCAAATTGGACTTTTCTTCTTCGTACCATCCTCAGTCTAACGGCCAAGTAGAACGGGTGAACCAAATTTTGGGTGACTATCTGCGTCACTTTGTATCCTCACGCCATGACGACTGGGCTGATCTACTTCCCTGGGCGGAGTTCTCCTACAACTACAAACAATCCTCTGCCTCTAACAAGTCTCCTTTCTTTGTCGTTTTTGGCCGTCATCCTCTTCCACCTCTGCCGCAGTCTCCCACTCCTTCTTCTGTACCTGCCGTGGACAGTCTTGTACAGGATTTTTCCTCCATCTGGCGAGAAACCCACGCTGCTCTCCTCAAGGCTTCCGCCCGTATGAAGGTTCAAGCTGACAAGAGACGCAGATCTCCTCCGGAATTTCGCCCGGGTGACAAGGTGTGGCTCTCCTCTAGGTACATCCGATTTAGGGTCCCAAGTTACAAGTTGGGCCCTCGTTTCTTGGGACCCTATAAAATCAAGAGTCGTATCAATCAAGTTTCTTATCAGCTCCATCTTCCTCCCTCCCTCCGAATCCATAACTCCTTCCATGTCTCCCTTCTTAAACCTACTGTCTTTAACCGTTTTTCTCCCAAGCTTGTTTCTCCCACCCCTGTCGCCGGTACCTCCGATATATTCTCTGTCAAGGAGATCTTGGCGACCAAGATCTCCCGGGGAAAAAGATTTTTTTTGGTCGACTGGGAGGGCTGCGGTCCTGAGGAGAGGTCATGGGAGCCGGAGGAGAACATCCTGGACCGCAAGTCTCATCCGCAAGTTCTTCGGTACCAAAAAGAGAGGGAGACCAAGGGGGGGGGGTACTGTTACGCTGAGCGCTCCGGGTCCCCTGCTGGCCGCGGAGCGCTCACAGCGTATGCCCCCAGGCAGCACTCCAGTGTCTCGGCGTGTGCGTCCTCGCTCTCTAGGGCGCGCGTGCGCCGGGACTCTTAGATTCAAAGGGCCAGTGCACCAGTGATTGGTGCCTGGTCCAAAAGGGATATTAAGGGTTAAGGTTTGTGAGAGGCAGTGCTGACTTAATTAGGCTGCACCTGTGCACTGCCCATTTATACCTTCTCCTCCCACAGCTTCCTGCCGGATCTTTGTGCCTTGTGCCTCTGAGAAAGCGTTCCACAGTGTTTGTTTGCCTTGCCTGTTGCCGAACCCGTTGCTACCGTCTACTCGCCTTAGAACCTTTGCCGCCTGCCCTGACCTCTGCTACGTCCGACTACGCTCTTGCCTTCTCCCTGTGTACCACGCCTTATCAGCTGCCAGAGAGGTCGAGTTGTTGCTAGGGGACACGACCTGGTAGTTACCGCCACAGCAAATCCATCCCGCCTTGCGGCGGGCTCTGGCGAAGACCAGTAACTGCTTAGAACCGGTCCTTTAGTACAACCCGCGCCATCGCCTCTCTGGTCCAGAGGATCCACTACCTGTCCTGCCGGTACGTGACATCAACATACTGATTTTAAAAAAATTCCCAAGAAATGAGATCAGCCACAAAATGGCTACATTCAAAAGATGTGTGGAAAATAATCTATGGAAAATTAAAGATAAAAAAACATATAAGGGTAATTTGTCATGTAATGAAATTCGAGTAATAAAGCAACTACAACAACAAGGTAATATCACAGTACGGCCTGCAGATAAAGGGGGCGCTATCGTTGTTTTGGATACCGAACATTACAACAATGAATGCCTAAGGCAACTTTCAGATGGGACCACCTATCTGAAATTAAAGGAGACGCTTTAGATAAATTTAGTAGAGAATCGATACACTATTGTGATAGGGGCTTAAAACAAGGTATCTTATCCAAGCAAGAACATATGTTTATCTTGGGCACGCAGCGTAGATTACCAGAATTTTACTGCTTGCCTAAGATCCACAAGGACTTAAAAAAGCCCCTGGGATGTCCTATAATTTCAGGGATAGGTTCTTTAAGTTCTAACCTATCCCAGTACATAGACACCCTCCGACAACCAGTGGTAAAAGACATCAAGTCCTACATAAGAGACACCACGCATATTATTCAGGCACTTGAGGGCCTGGCCATCCAACCCCATTGGATTATGGGTACTTTGGACGTCCAGTCCCTCTATACTGTTATTGAACATGGACCTGGTACCTCCGCAATGAAAACACACCTTGAGATGAACAGCAAGCTTTGTGGCAAACAGATAATTTTTTGGGTAGAAGGAGACAATTATATCCTACACCATAATTATTTTTATTTCGAGGGTGATTATTACCTGCAGCAGTGTGGAACCACAATGGGGACCAGGTTCGCCCCCAGTTATGCCAATCTTTATCTGGCACAATGGGAACATTCTAATATGACTCCCAAACTGGGGACGGACCTGGTCCTATGGAGACGGTACATTGATGACATCCTGTTCATTTGGAACAATGGAGAGTCTCAATTGAAAACCTTTTTAATTAACATCAATGAGAACTCAGACAGGTTGTTTTTTACGTCAAACACTAACAAAGAATATACAGAATTTTTGGATATACAGATTAGAATTGAGGAAGATAAATGCATATGCAATACCTACCAGAAATCAACTGCAAAGAATAGTTTCATCCTTTTCACGAGCCGTCATCTACCAAGGTGGTGGTTAAACATCCCGGTCGGACAATTCCGTTGGATTAAACAGAACTGTACCGACAACAACACCACCTTTTTGAGGATGAAGCTATAATAATGAAAGATCAATTCAAATGTAGAGACTACCCTGATGATAGTGGATATAGATAGTGCATTGGAGAGAGTGAGAAATATGGAAAGACAATCTTTTTTTCACACCGGCATCTAAACATAGTGAAAAAACATCAGAAGCAGAATTAAGAATGATCTTACCGTATTGTGCACAATCAAAACAGATACAACATATCATCAATCAACATTGGCACTTTGTTTTGAAAGACAAGACTATAGGACTTTCACTACAAAATTGGGTACAAATTAGTTTTTTTTTAATAGATGTGGCAGGTGTGTGGGCTGTAGAAATATTACCTCTACAAAGAAGATTGAGAGATTTGTGTCCACACAAAACCAATTTGTCTTTGATATCAAAGACTGCCTTACTTGCAAATACTCCAGTGTTATCTACATCATCCAGTGCCCATGCCAAAAACAATACATTGGCAGAACAAAGCGACTCTTTAGGGTACATTTGGCCGAACATAGTAACAACATAAAAAAGGGAATGATTAATCACCCTCTATCCAAACATTTTAAAGATTTCCACAACCAAGATTATAGTGGCTTGACATTCACGGCACTGGAAAAGGTGGATAAGCACTGGAGGGGTGGCAATCATATTGCAAAGATGTCAAGGAGGGAGTCTAGATGAATTAATGACTTTGGTAGTCTATCACCTGCAGGGCTTAATGCCGAATTAGAAATTTTAGTTTTTTTGTGAATTAACGTTTACAGTATTGATAGGGGGAGTGCCCCTTACCGATGGGATATCCCATGTCTGGCTGTTTATCAGCACTGGGATGTCCCTTTGGTGATGGCAACACCCCTATATTTCATCTGATACATCTAGCAAATTCCCCATCTCATATGATGCAATATTTTATATCCAGCAATTTATATATCTATATATTTATTACCTTTTAATGTTTACTGAATATAGATCGGTTTTATTATGCATATACAGCATATTTTTTCATTTGAAACTGGGAAAATTATTTGAGAACATTGGTTGTGATTAACATCAATATGGACAAAAGGGTTATGTGGGATTTCCCAGTCCACTTTTTATCCATGTTTTACATCTTTGACCAACTTGATAGGATCCGCCCTTCTAATTAACACTGAGGCAGATGGATATATAACTGCCTGGACCCTCTCATACGAATAAACCCACTGAGGAAGAAATAAGGATCTATTTTGAAACGCGTCTGGGACTTAAGGTTTATTTATAAAGAGTCTAGTACATCAGTATGGCCATGCACTACTGAAAGAATACCTACGAAAAGATCGCTGTGGTGACAAGGTAATACTTTGCGATAAAACGAGCGAAGACTCACTGTGGATCGAAGTTATTTACGGCATTATACGAAAGAAAGGTAATCCCCTATTTTCGTGATAATACGAACAAAGATTTACTGTGAATTGAAGCCAATTAATATACCATACGAAAGAAAGGCAACAGTTTATCTCACGAGAATAGGAACAAGTCATCGGTGTTCCGGTCTACTTTATCAGCGATCAACTACATCCTGCCGTGTGTATCTGATCCACCTTGCATTGAGGTAAGCGCTTCTACACGTGGGACGCCACAAGTATGCTCCCTACCGAACAGTCAGTGCTAAAGAGCCATACATTGTTATCTATTACCACAAACTTTATGAAACAGGAACTAAAAAGTTACCAGTGTAACGGGACGGTTTTTCCACGCTTGTACGCTTTATTTGGCATATTTATTTAAGCAGCTGCAACAACCTGCAGATCTTCCAGCGATAATTATCAGCATGCAGCATTGCGGATTCCTTATATGAGATTGCATATCTATCATTATCCCACGTTTAGGTAATTGTATGTCATATTTTTAATGCAATTTTATTGCGCATATAGTTATAAAGTATATTTTATTACATATCCCCTGAGTATCCTACGTGATTCCTTATGTTCGAGTGCCGGTCTATTTTATTATAATTATTTTAATATTTTGAAAGGGTGATTCATATCAGACACAGGCACCTGGCCGTGATTATAGGGAGTGAGCCGTCCTACTACCAAACTAGATTTCTGTCCTATTCTTGTCCGCTATTGAGGATAAGAATAGGCGTTCTCTATATAGAGTGGCCATGTGCAGTCCGCAAAATGCGGAACGGATACGGCCGGTATCCGTGTTTTGTGGATCCGCAATTTGCGGACCACAAAACACTTACAGTCATGTGAATGCACCCTAAATCTGAAATTTGTGTATGTGATGTCACGTCCATTTCTTCTAAAAGCTTACGTAGGAAGGTCTCCCTTCCAGGAAAGCAAGAGCCAGCCAGGTTTAGTCTATCCAATTAAAATTTCCTTTGGGGCCCCTTATGTTTCTCCCCTTATTGAAATAACACCAAGCCAAGTTGAATGGGTCTGGTTATAAGGACATCCTACGTGTAAGGACAGCTTATGCAGGCTTTATTGTCACGGCCACGGTTAAGGCCGTGACTCCTTGGGAGCCGCATACAGTTGCCCGCGGTTTAGGTTGTTGTGTCAACCGCAGCTGGAGGCATAATGTAGTTAGCCTCAGTGCGGTTGCCGCGGATAACAGCTATGTGTGCGGTTCCCTTGGAGTTGTGCGTGTGTGTATGCACTTTTGTATGTCTGGTGTGCACTGTGTTTTATGTTTGGTGTGCACGGACATCTTCCTTTCACTGTGGCTGCCCGTGGCAACGTTTGGTTGGATATATACATGTGGTGGCAGTGTCCCGGCCTTCGGGCTGACTCCCAGGACATAGTGCCACCCATGTCGTTGCCTGCGGTAACAGCCACAGTGTGTTTGTATTTGGACACTTCCCCTTTAAGTTATGTTTTCCCTTCTGTGGTTTTGGAAGGGTTAACTCCCTTTCTGTGTCTGTGAGTCACGGGGTGTGTCTGATTGTTGGGTGTGGCCTCTTGGCCCTATATAGTTGTAGGCAGTAGCCAGAGAGGGTGCTTCAGCCATGCTGGCTGGAGACATCCTCCTGGTTACCTACCAACTGCCAGTGGGGGCCATCCCTCTGGTCATAGCAAATTATAGCAATATATATGTCCTTTGGTGTCTTGAAGATGTGTTTGGTTTTATGCTGTTTTATTGCACCTATGGTCCTGGGTTCCCGTGTGTTGTGTGTGGTGTGCTCAGTCCTGTGTCTGTGGGCGGTATTTCCACATGGGTTCCAGGCTTGGTTGTCTGTGGCAGGTCAGTGTGATGTTTGTGGCAAGTACCTGCCATTGCCATAGGTTGCACTGGTTCTCCTTTCCTTGCAGCTTAGCCAGTGAGACTCCCGTTCCTCCGTATCCAGAAGGAACAGGTTGTCTTACCCTGACTCCTAGCCCAGGGACCGGTCGGAGGGTAAGTCAGAGATCCGAGGTTCCTGCGCATGGGTCCTCCTACCTTAAAGATCGGCCCATGCAGCTAGGAGTTAGGGTCAGGTTAGGGACGCGATAGGAGGTGACCTGCTCCCTAATCCTGTGGTCCTGGTCAAGCAGCGACCATCTTCCATCGACACACGGCTGAGGGTTTCCCCCATCCTCAGCCGTGACATTTATGCTCCGAATACCACAATTTTTATACCCTTTGAGGGTATGTGAATATCATGAGAGGAGAGACCCCTTCTATGTATTTAGATTAGAGGAGATGCTTTCGTCCTGGAGGACCAGACACAATAACAAATTACATTGCTACCCATGTACGTGTCATATGTATGTCCTACTTCCTCCAATGATAACAGCTGATCATTTAATATCCACATAGCCAGATCTTCTGTGATCTGGTCATCTTTGGATGATCATTGACATGAGGATCTCCCACATGGGGACAGATTGAACCTACTATTAATGTATGGATACCAAAACATAATAAGAATAATCATTATTCCTTGTGGATTTGTGAGAGGAGCTCTTCTCTCAGCTCTCATCGTCGGCTGCCATGTATGTACTGTACAGGTCCTTCTAAAAAAATTAGCATATTGTGATAAAGTTCATTATTTTCTGTAATGTACTGATAAACATTAGTCTTTCATATATTTTAGATTCATTACACACCAACTGAAGTAGTTCAAGCCTTTTATTGTTTTAATATTGATGATTTTGGCATACAGCTCATGAAAACCCAAAATTCCTATCTCAAAAAATTAGCATATCATGAAAAGGTTCTCTAAACGAGCTATTAACCTAATCATCTGAATCAACTAATTAACTCTAAACACCTGCAAAAGATTCCTGAGGCTTTTAAAAACTCCCAGCCTGGTTCATTACTCAAAACCGCAATCATGGGTAAGACTGCCGACCTGACTGCTGTCCAGAAGGCCATCATTGACACCCTCAAGCAAGAGGGTAAGACACAGAAAGAAATTTCTGAACGAATAGGCTGTTCCCAGAGTGCTGTATCAAGGCACCTCAGTGGGAAGTCTGTGGGAAGGAAAAAGTGTGGCAGAAAACGCTGCACAACGAGAAGAGGTGACCGGACCCTGAGGAAGATTGTGGAGAAGGACCGATTCCAGACCTTGGGGGACCTGCGGAAGCAGTGGACTGAGTCTGGAGTAGAAACATCCAGAGCCACCGTGTACAGGCGTGTGCAGGAAATGGGCTACAGGTGCCACATTCCCCAGGTCAAGCCACTTTTGAACCAGAAACAGCGGCAGAAGCGCCTGACCTGGGCTACAGAGAAGCAGCACTGGACTGTTGCATGTCATTCGGAAATCAAGGTGCCAGAGTCTGGAGGAAGACTGGGGAGAGGGAAATGCCAAAATGCCTGAAGTCCAGTGTCAAGTACCCACAGTCAGTGATGGTCTGGGGTGCCATGTCAGCTGCTGGTGTTGGTCCACTGTGTTTTATCAAGGGCAGGGTCAATGCAGCTAGCTATCAGGAGATTTTGGAGCACTTCATGCTTCCATCTGCTGAAAAGCTTTATGGAGATGAAGATTTCATTTTTCAGCACGACCTGGCACCTGCTCACAGTGCCAAAACCACTGGTAAATGGTTTACTGACCATGGTATTACTGTGCTCAATTGGCCTGCCAACTCTCCTGACCTGAACCCCATAGAGAATCTGTGGGATATTGGGAAGAGAAAGTTGAGAGACGCAAGACCCAACACTCTGGATGAGCTTAAGGCCGCTATCGAAGCATCCTGGGCCTCCATAACACCTCAGCAGTGCCACAGGCTGATTGCCTCCATGCCACGCCGCATTGAAGCAGTCATTTCTGCAAAAGGATTCCCGACCAAGTATTGAGTGCATAACTGAACATAATTATTTGAAGGTTGACTTTTTTTGTATTAAAAACACTTTTCTTTTATTGGTCGGATGAAATATGCTAATTTTTTGAGATAGGAAATTTGGGTTTTCATGAGCTGTATGCCAAAATCATCAATATTAAAACAATAAAAGGCTTGAATTACTTCAGTTGGTGTGTAATGAATCTAAAATATATGAAAGTCTAATGTTTATCAGTACATTACAGAAAATAATCAACTTTATCACAATATGCTAATTTTTTGAGAAGGACCTGTACAGTCAGCATAATGTCTACAAAACAAAGTCACCTACTTACATGTAGGAACAGGAGGAGTGCAGTTGTCATCAGAGCAGCAAGTATAGGCCTTCCTGTTTATAACTTCATTCGAATTGATATTTCCCTGGAAGCCACATTCAGATTGATATACACATCTCCTGATGAAAAATGTATAAGTTTCTCCATCTGCAAATGTACATAAAGGAGGTTATGGAGAATGAAAGAGCCTGCAGTGTGGAGATAAGGAAGATAATGTAAACTGTATTAAAATCATGTATCCCGCCAGGTCTGGCTTCCTTTAAAGGGTTGTCCAGTACTTTAAAATCAATGGCCTGTCCTTAGGATCAGCCATAAATATTATGTTTGTGGGGACAAAGATGCAATACCAAGACGCTGCTACTACAAGTACAGCATTGTGCACTGTGGACGAGTGTAGACAATGAAGAGGACATTGTGTTTGCAAGAGCGCCACAGCCCGCTCAATCAGCTGATTGGTGGCCGCATCGAGACAACCGTAAGATAAGCTATCAATTTTAGGGTCATGCACACGAACAGAAGGTTTCCGTGCCCGTATTTCGCACCGCAAATTAAATTGAATGGGTCTGCAATCCGCAAGATGCGGTCAATGATGGTACATGTCGTATCTTTTGCGGAACGGAGGCATGGACCCGAAGACCACAGAGGTGCCACAAAGCGTTTCCGTGGGCTTTCAGGTCTGTGCCTCTGCACCACAAAAAAGACATGTCCTATTTTTTGCCGTATCTTGCAGATCACGGATCCATTCAAGTTAATGGGTCTGCATCTGCACCACGGAGACTGCACTGCAGACCTCTATTTGCGGTCTGCAGCAATAGTATTATAAAACAATGGGTCCCGGATCTAGTTTTTTGTGTCCGAAAAAAAACCTGATCCAGCACCATTGACTTACATGGTTTTTGATGCAGGATCCGGTATGTTCAGGTTCCCATGCCGGTTTTGTGTCCAGTATGGAAACGCAACAAAATGGAACGGAATGTATTCTGGTGCACTCCGTTCCGGTTTGTTCAGTTTTGTCCCCATTGACAATGAGTGGGGACAAAACTGAAGCATTTTCCTCCAGATTTGAGAGCCTCTGCCGGATATGAAAGTAGTCTAATTTTCTTATTGTAATTTTTTTTTCTGAACATGATTATGGGGAGGTTATTTTACATTTACATTACAGATATGCTCTACAACAGCCACATAGACATAGGCACAATGACAAGAGATGACATGAGATGTTTGTTGGCTTCTATAGGAGAGTGTTGTGGGCATGCTCTGACCTGTGTCATTGTGAAGGTAAGCTGTGACCATCACCTCTTGTGAATGGTGGGTCCTGAGTGATCTAAAAATAGGTGTTAGCTGCATATCAGCTCATTTTTTACTTCTCCCATTGTACCCCAAAACCACAGATTTCCTCATCATTTCAAATTTTACAGGCAAACGGTTCTAAAAAAAAAATGCGAAATAACATTGGCGATAAAGGGCCCCCTTGTCTAGTACCTCAACTGATATTAAAGCTGTTTGTTCCCCATTAATCTTTTTTTTTTCCCTTGGGTTCATGATATATAAATTTAACCCAATTTATAAAGTTTTCTTCCAATTTCATTATATCCATTACCTTCCAAAGGAAGGACGACTGCATCCTGTCAAAGGCTTTAGCAGCATCCAGTGACAGGATGGAGTGGTCCACCCCTTCCCCTTTTCAGATACTCAACAGCGCTCCGAGTATATTCATCTTGGTGCCCTTTTTGGGGATAAATCCACATTGATCCGGATGAATCAATTCACCAATAACCTTTTTTAAACTGTTTGCCAGCCATTTTGCAAAAATGTAATAATAAAATGGGCCTATAAGATTCTACTTATGAGCCATCTTTCCCCAGTAGGGTTATCAATGCTTCTGATTGGGATAGTGGCAGGGAGCCATATTTACATGATTCATTAATGCTTTCCAATAGGAGAGGCAGTATTTCCATTAGTACTATACAGTGTTTCTCTAAGCTCTACCAAAGTCATAGGGATGTTCAATTCTGCTTTCTGTTTTTCATTTACAGATGTTAACTTTATCTGTTTAAGAAAATTATCAATCTCCTCATCCTTATCTTATCTAATATTAGAGTTCAGAATAATATTCTATAAATTTCCCTTTCAATTATTTCCTGTTCCCTTACAACAACCGCTTCTTTTGTTCTTATATTTATCTCATTCGGTAATTCTTGGTTCCTTATAATAGATATTTACCAGGCTTTCCTGAGACTACAAAATGTTTCTGCCCATTAAAAAACTGTTTTTGCTGAGCTTTCTCCGTTAGTACTTTATTATATTCCTCCCTTGTTTTCCCTAATTTTTCCTCTAATTCTACCGAAGGTTGCAGACTTGGCTCCCTTTCACATTGTGCCACTTTATCCCTACTTAGTTTTTCTATTTTAACAAATGCCATTCGTTTTTCATGTGTTTTTTGTATAGAAATTACCCTTAAATAGGCTTTTAAGGAATCCCATTCAAAATGGACATGCGCCGATCCTTTGTTTCTTATCCAAAACTCCTTTATTATTTTTATGTAGTACTCTCTATCTTTGATCATCGTCAGCCAATGGGGGTTCAACCGGAAAGATTTTACTTCTCTACTTTCTTTTGCCCCCACATATATCACCGCTGGTGCATGATCAGAAATGCTATGCTTGAGTTTTTAGTCGCACTGATAGATGATATTACACAGAGCTGGGGAGTATTCTTCTGAGAATGGGTACATCTTAGACTCAGATGGCCCATCCAAGAACAAGACGGAGTGTGTCTACTACCAAAGCACAGCCTGCACAATGGACAATCACAATACATTAGTAACTTTCTCTACATGGTAAATGTCATTTTCTGAAGTGAGACAACCCCTTTATGTGATATATTACAAAGTTAGTGACCTCTGCCTACACTATAGATATGGGTAAAAAAGAAAGGGGTGGTTTATAGAATAGATATTTTTCACAGACTGTCAAAGTTATTCTGCAACAAGAATTTCCAGTAAAAGAACAGAAAATAAATGTAACAAAAAAAGGACAAATGATTGAATTTTATCATAACTCACCAATGGTAGCCTTTGTATATCTCGATCCACACTGAAAACCAGAAGGGCAAGGCACGCTATCACCTGAGCATGTAGTGGGAGAGTCAGAATAACACTTTGTGCACGAGAGAGCGTAACCTGAAAATATATAAATGATCTCTTATTACAATCATTACTCGGGGTCGGATGGCTCTGAAAACTGTACTGTATCAATGGAATAGCTCCACATGAAGGACGGGATGGTAGCTTTGTGGTTAGTACGGTTGCTTTGCAGTGCTGGAGTCTTAGAAGCCACTCCACCTGACACAGAGATAGACTCTGCTGTTGACGTCTGTTCAATTTGGCTTCCCAAATATTAAGCATAAGATCCCGTTATAACCCTCCCCGTTCCCTCTGGACTTAACAATGGCCATTAAAGCTGTGTTCACATCTCCTGGGAACGTTTACGGCAGGCTGTTCTGGCAGAGAACGACCTGCTGGTGTTCACCGGATATGGCATTACTGGTTTCAGCAGATCACCGCTGGACCCCTATTGGTAGAGATGAGCGAATCGAACAAATGCGAATTTCCTCACACTTCGTGGTAACAAATCGCAATTTTTCCTAACATGGTGGCTAAGTGGCTACAGTGGCGGCTACACATGTGAGGACATAGGGCAAGGAACCGTGGGAAGACGAGATGACCCATAATGCCATGCATGCAGCCAATCAGCAGCCAGCCAGCCCGGTGATGTCTCAGCCCTATAAGTACGGCGGCCATCTTAGATTCAGCCATTCACCATCGTACTTTGTTCAGGCATAGATGTGTATGCAGGGAGAATGAACGAAAAACACATTTTTATAAAATAAAAAATAAAAAAAAGGAAAAAAGTGATTTACTAGTTCAGGGAAAGGATAGTGAGAGGAATCATTTCACAGGCAGGGCGAGATGTGTGCAGATGCGAGTCATAAGAAAATCCTCATTGTGGAAAAAAGCGATTTACAAGTGCAGGAAAACTTTTCTTTGGGATCCAGACAGTCATATAATACAGCTCTGTAATTCCAGCAATTAGTTATTGGGGTGTATTTAGTGGCTTTTATCTGTGTAAAAATATACATATATATGCAGGTCACTTTTGCTGTTAACTGCGCTGATATCATTTAGTGGCCTATTTCAATACATTAGGTGTTATTTGTACTGAAATCATTTAGTGTCTCTTTTTAGTCCAATACGAGAAATATATACGCAGGTCACTTTTGCTGTCATTTGCACTAAAAGAGTTAATTGTCATATTTCAGTAGAAAAAGAGAAAAATATACGCAGTTCACTCTGTTATTTACTCTGAAATTATTTAGTGGCCTATTTCAGTCCAATAAGAGAAATATATACGCACTTCACTTTCGCTGCTTTTTACGCTGAAATCGTTTAGTTGACAATTTCAGTAAAAAAAGAAATATACAGTATATTTGGCGCTTTTAGGGGTGTTTTAATTTGCTTTTAATTTATTTACTCAGCTAAAATTATGTCAGACAGAAGTGCCAGGCCCTGCACAGAGGAGTGGCAGAGGCGTAAATGATTCAGGCACAGGTCGCAGCAGAATAAGGGGGCCGGGCAGCAGGCTCCCAGTGTCAGCTAGCCGTCATGTCTTGACCAGCAACCTAGAAGTTCTTGATTGGTTGACTCGATCTTCGACTTCGTTGCAAGTGAGAAAAGCACCATCAGCCTGAGTCTAGAGTCGCTAATGAGCAGTTTTCTTCACCCGCATAGTGAAGAAACTACGCAGCAGCAGGTAGACCTGGAGCAGAACCTGGACCAGCAGGTAGTGGCATACTTTGACAGCACCCTGCCAGCTGTCATAGATGATCTGCTGGACTACTGGGCAGCCAAACTGGATTTGTGGCTGCAACTGGACGAGTTTGCCTTAGAAAAGCTGTCCTGCCTGGCCAGTATTGTGGCATAGTGCGGCAGGGGCCATAGTTACCCCAAGAAGAACTCGCCTGTCCACCCAAAATGTGGAGAGACTTACTTTTGTCAAGATGAATCAGGCGTGGATCAGCCAGGATTTCCACCTACCAATGCCTGATGCCTCAGATTAGATCATCCATCTCCACACTGTGTCACCGCACCACTCTGTGGCCTCCTGATGCTGCGATCTCCACACTATGTCACCATGCAACTCTGTGGTATCATGCTGCGTTTGCTGCCATCTCCACACTATGTCACCTTGCCACTCTGTGTCCTCCTGATGCTGCAATCTCCACACTATGTCACCGTGCCACTCTGTGGTATCATGCTGTTGCTGCCATGTCCACACTATGTCACCATGTCACTCTGTGGCCTCCTGAAGCTGCCATCTCCACACTGTCACCATGCCACTCTGGCCTGCTGATGCTACCATGTCCACACTGTCACCTTGCCACTCTGTGGCCTACTTATACTGCTGCTCTCAACTCCACACTTTGTCATTGCGCTACTCTGTGGTCTCCTCATGCTGCAGCCACCTACAGACCCTGTCATTGTGCCACTTGGTGGTCTCCTCATGCTGCTTCCACCTCACCACTATGTAATAGGGCCACTCTGTGGACTTCTCATGCTGTTGCCACCCTCCTCACTCTATGACTGGGTCGCTATGGTCCTTGTTTGGCATTCTAAAAATCACCATTTATTTAAACTTTCTTCTAATCGATCAGAAGGAAGGAAAAATGAGAAGCACAAGGCATCCTGTCTGTGTAAGGCCTGTATAGTCCCATCAGAATTGGCTTATGATTTGGTAGGCAAAAGCAGGAGTGGGTACAAAACACAGAAGACATGCAAATATTCCATTCACGTGTCATCTCTGTTTTAGATCCACTCCTGTTTTGTTTTTTTGGGCATTACTAATTGTTACGAACGCTGGTAGTTGTAGTACCTTATTCACCTATTCCTCACAAACTGCTGATCCTCAGGGATTATAGTTCCAGTTCGAGTGTGGATAGAAATGGTGCTGGATGAATGCAGCTTCCAAGTAGTTCCTCCCACAGCCAGTAAATGGTTACCTTTAAAGAGTCCAGACTTCATGAAGGGTACAACAGGAACCTTTTAATGGGGCTACATGTCAGCCTTTTATGCAGGTCTTCCAGCAAGGGACACTCCCATGGGGACCTTGTGGAAGACTGAGATTGGTTTATGTAAAAACTATCACATGCAGTTAGAGGCAGAAAACACCCACCTGTGATAGAATGAACAAACACACTGGGATAACTTAATCACTCAAAGGCAGAAACTAACTGCACACTTTTCCCTTTGTAGAATAATGAGCCGGGGGGGGGGGGGGTAGGGTTAGGGTAGGTGGGGGGGGGGGGGGTAGGGTTAGGGTAGGTGGGGGGGGGGGTAGATTCCTCTACCGAATTTAAATAAATAAATAAAATAAAATAAAACATAACCTGGCCTCACATTACTCCCCCTTAGTTCCATGGTTTGGCATACCCACCTAGACCCTGTCGGGCTGGCTTGGGAAAGTCCGGGCAGGATAGTTATAACTCTGGTTACGTTTGGCGTGAGAAGCCATCCGCATTACCATTTTGTTTGCCTGGGCGAATTTTGTAGTGTGAAATTATAGGGTTGTAAGGCCATACTCCAGCGGAGCAAGCGAGGATTGTCTCCAGAGACTCGGTTGAGCCAAATTAGGGGGTTGTGGTCAGTTAGTAAGGTGAAAGAACTACCATACAGATAGGTTTTGAGCTTCTTTAAGGCCCATACTAGCGGCAGGCATAGCTGACTTCTTTGGGTAGTAGTTAGAGAGAACTGTTGACGACTGCAGTACTTCACGGACTGCAAATATCAAATAAGGTAATTGACAATCCCAGTCCTTTCCATCCTTGCTAAACACTTTTTTTTTAACATGCCCTTCAGTGTCTGGTTAAACCTTTTAACTAGGCCATCAGTTTGAGGGTGATACGCGGAAGTACGGAGGTGTTTAATTTTCAAGAGCTTACACATTTCTTTAGTGACCTTGGACATGAAAGGAGTACCCTGATCAGTAAGGATCTCCTTTGGCATGCCTGTGCAAGAGAACATGTAAAAAAGCTCTTTGGCTATAAGCATAGCATAGGTGTTTCGTAAAAAAAAAATGTACTGCCTCAGGATAACGTGTGGCATAATCTAACACTACAAGCATATATTGATGTTCCTGTGCAGACTTTACAACAGAGACTACCAAATCCATGGCCATCCTTTCAAGTGGTACTTCTATAATGGGCAGGTGTACCAAAGGACTTCTAATATGGGACACAGGAGAGGTTAGTTCACACTCTGGGCAGGATTCACAAAACCTATGTACCTCTTTTAGAATCCCTGCAGGATGTGTTCTCTGGTCTTTTCAGACCCCAGTTGGCCTCCCAGCACATGCTTGTGTGCCAGATCCAATACCTGTCTGCAATACGGTTGGAGCACCACCAGCTGCTCAACAATTATCCCATATATTTTATCTACCCTGTATAATAGATCCTGGTTAACAGCCGTATGTGGAATTTCATGATCAGCACCTGGATACTGTGATACAACATTTAACACCTTCACATTTTCCCTTGATCGGATCAAATTGGGGTCTCTGAGCTGAGCAGTCCCAAAATTGTCACAAGATACCTCTAAATTAGGCATATCAGGAACTTCCTCCACGTCTTCAGCATTACCAGCTAGTACGGTTAGAGGAAAATTATCAATTTCGTCAGTGGTCACCCCTACCGCGGGAACCTCAGAATCTGGGTCATAAGATTTAGGGGTAACCTCAGCAGTGATAGTCAGTTTGCAGTGAACACATGCGGGCTGCCATCTTTATTACAGGCACAGGTAAGGGCTTACCTGTGCATCACCGGAAGGGTGAGTTTACCTTAATAAAGATGGCAGTCCGCATGTGTTTGCTGGCGAAGACTGTGAACTGACCATTACTGAACCTCAGTACACACCTTATCAGTCAGATTTTGTCCACAGGTTAAATTTCTGCTCTACCATAAGTCCCAGAATAAGGAAAAATCTGTTACCAGTATCACACTATTCATTAGTAATTTAACAACGCCCACTTCATGACATGATACACCACATGGAGTTTCTATTGTGCTAGTACACTATAGCGAAGCTCAACCAGCAAACTACCGGAGCTCAGCGGACGTAATCGCACAAATAAATAATATAATAAACGGCTGTCTCACAGTATTTTTGCATACAAATCCCATTTATTGTTACCTCATTTATACTAACACATTTATTATAAAATGAACATCATATCATTCCATGCATGTCATTGATCATTAATCCATTCTTGCAACAATAAACATATAAAAATGCGGAGCTCACTCATATGATTAAAACTAAACTTGGAGTACTCCAATAATATACTATGGCTTCTCACGGTAATATATTACCACAATAGAAAAATGTATCTATATCTATTAGTCTCCCCGGCAAAGTTAATACTTTGTATGGTTTATATGGTTTTTAATTCTTTCTGTAGGCTATGTTATCACCAGTATTCAATTATGGCCGCACTGCTACGTTACCAGTAGTGATGAGCGGCAGGGGTCATATTCAAATTCGCAATATTTTGCGAATATTTTGTAGAATATTCGTTGAATATTCGTTATATTAAACTTTTTTATTTGAAAAATCGGCAAGGTAATGATTGCGTAATATGCGAATATTACGCGATCAATACAGGCGTGAGTCAAATAGTGCTATGTATAGTGTATATATCAGGCATGTCCAAACTGCGGCCCTCCAGCTGTTGAAAAACTACAACTCCCAGCATGCCTGGATAGCTTACAGCTATTAGGGCATGCTGGGAGTTGTAGTTTTTCAACAGCTGGAGGGCCGCAGTTTGGACATGCCTGGTATATATAGTGCTATATATTAGTTTTTTATAATATTCCATCTGAAGTCATGATTCCACCCTACTTAATAGTGCTTAAGTTGCTTGTCAGGCAACTTAAGCAGGGAGGAATCAAGACTTCAGATGGAATATTATAAAAAACTAATATATAGCACTATATATACACTATACATTGCACTGTTAGACCTACGCCTGTATTGATCGCGTAATATTCGCATATTACGTGATCATTACCTTGCCGATCTTTCGAGTAAAAAAATAAATGACGAATATGCGAAAAACAAATATATAGCACTATATTCTAAATATTAGCGAATTCTCAAAGTTGCAATATTCACGATAAATATTCATAATTCGAATATTCGCGCTCAACACTAGTTAGTACTTTGTTATGTTCCTTTGATTGTGCTGGGCTCTGCTGCCTTGCCAGCTCTCAATCTTCCTCCCTTAGGAGTGCTCTGTTTGTCTGCGTGCCCCTTCCTCTATGCCTCTCCTCGATGTATGCCCGGCGTCCCACGTGCTAGTCGACGTGGTGTAGTCCTGCCAGCGCAGATCTCAAAACCAGGAGTAGACGCAGCAAAGTACCGGGCGTGGACACAACAAGGTCCCAAAGGTCAATGCAGCAAGTGCTAGCCGTGCTAATTAAGACACAATAAATGTAGCAGAGTCCAGCTTGTGCTATCAGAAGCACTGGATGGATATAGCAGAGTTTAGCCCGCTCTCTGACTTGTGGTAACAAGGTGCAAAAATGTCAATGCAGTAAGTGCTAACCTTGCTGATTAGAACACAATAGATGTAGCAGAGTCCAGCTTGTGCTGACAGAGGCACTGGTTGTATATAACAGAATTTAGTCCGCTCTCTGACAAGATGCAAACAGTCAATGCAATAGGTGCTAGCCGTGCCAGTTGGAACACAATAGATGTAGCAGAGTCCAGCCTGTGCTAACACCGGCACTGGCATAGTTTAGCACGCTTGCTGTAACCAGCTATAGTGGCACGAAATATGAACTGATATCCGATAGTGCAGAGAGTCTTAACAGCAGAGACAATTATAATACCGCTTTGTTGAAGTCCAATACTCTCTGGTCTCCCCGTGTATGCAGAGCACCTCAACAGTATGTCCACTGTATGTCCCAGGGTTTACCAGAGAGCCATGTACCAGGGTCACCAAGCTTCCAGAGTCCAACAACACCTCAGCAGTACAACCTCCTATGGACACAGTACACATTTGAGGTTCTAACTTAGACACAGTCTCTGCAGAATACACGGGTTGTGCAAACAGAGAAATACGTCTGGTCATATTGCACTCCATTGGCTCAGTTGTGAGCAGGGCTGTGGAGTCAGTAAGCCAAAGCCCCGACTCCTCAACTTCCCCTAACTTTGACTCCCGACTCTGAATCCCCACTCCCTCATACACGGCGCATGTTCAAGCGGTAAATTCATTTAAGCTTTTTATCACCCTTATGATACAATAATCAAGCTATTTAGGTAGAACATAAAATCTATTTATTGGATATAACTTTAGAACACAAAAAACTTTAATAAATTGTAAATATGCAAAACGCTGCAGCAAGTGGGAAAAAAACAACTGTTTTCAACAAAAAGTCTATGAATTTGTTCTGAGAAATAGTATTGCCTCCATGAGATTCTCCTTCATAGATGACCTCAAATCTGATCGAATTATTTTAAGTCTAGAGAACAGCCTCTCTACACTAATTTGGGTTGGTGTCAAAGCGGTGACCACATGGGCAACATCTCCAACAATCTCAGGGTATGAAGGAATTGCCTCCTGCACAGTCAGTTTTGATGATCGGTTGAACTCTTCTCCTCCTTTGAGAGCAAGTCAAAAATATTGCTGAAAACTGGTCAATCTGTTTGCTTTGGGAGCGGAATCTTTTCCCCTGTGGCAACGCTTTGCCTGCTCCATGTCATCCAAATACTTGTCAAGTTAAACTCCTCATCTGATGAGGCTGCAGATATGGTAGCAGTAGCACTGTCAGGACCCAATTCCTCCTGCTCTTGGCAGTCCTGTAGCCCACTCATCCAAATTGTCACCTCAGTCAGAGCTGTATTTAGAAAATGTCTTCTTTTAACTTTCTGTTGAACGATAATCTTTGAAACTAGTGAGAAAACCTCTTTAATCCTGTTTTCTCTAGCAGATCTGAGATGAGTGCAGCCATTCCTTCCCAGTGCCTTGTTCCTCTGATCTGTAGCGGAGGAGCTTCACTACTGAGCACCTACATAAAGGGCAGCACACATTCATCTCAACTAAAAGCCTAGATCCTTAGATCAGGAATAGAGCAGACATTTATAGGACATTTCATCATTTTCCCAAATTCATATGAAAATATATTCAGCACATACTGCATTGAACTAACTGTACCAATTTATTATATATTTTTGGAGTCTGAGTCGGTCCATTTTTATAACAACTCCGACTCCACCAAAATGGACTCCGACTATACAGCCCGGGTTCCATTGGTTGTATTAAATCGAAACGGAACAAACCGGATCCATCATGAAAATAATTGTAAGTCAATGTTTTTTTGTTTGTTTTTTTTGTAATGGTTCAACACTATTGAGGTACATTGATTTCCATGCTGGATCCAGTTTGTTCAGTTTCGCAGGCCGGACTCAAAACCACAGCTTGCTACCATTTTGTGTCTGATCACAAACTACAACACAACAGAACTGCGGCATACTGACCAGTTTTATCCGCATTGATGTTGAATGGGTACAAAACCAATCCCTTTTTTGGTCAGTTTTGAGATCCTCTGCCCAATCTAAATATCGGATTGCCAAAACACTGATATGGAAGTAGCCTAAGGCTACATTCACACGACCATATGTGTTTTGCGGTCCGCAAATTGCGCGTCCGTCCAAAAAAAAAGGATGACGACCGTCTGACATCCATTGTAACAATGCCTATCCTTGTCCGCAAAACTGACTAGAATAGGACATGTTCTATTTTTTTATTTTTTTTTGCGAGGCTGGAGAACGGATATACAGATGCAGATAGCACAGTGTTCTAACCGCAATTTTTTGCGGACCCATTAAATGGGTCCACATCTTATCCACAAAAAAAAGGGAAGGGAAACAAAATACGTTTGTGTGAATGTAGCCTTAGAGTTATCGTATATTTTTTATATAATGTTATGGATCTAGCGATGTAATGAATAAAAAAAAAGAGAAAATGTTGGGTTTCTTGGCCCTTTAGTGGTTACAGGTGAAATGGTTGATTGGACCCACTTTCTTCTTTCTATATCGATGGAATTTATGGGTTTTCAATAAAAGTTATGCTTTAAGGCCGGTCCAGCCTCTGATCATTCTTTACAACTATAAAGCAAAGAAAAAAAAGTCTTACTTGTTGCCGCAAGAACTGAAAAGAGGCTCAGAAATCCAAGAGGAGAGATCATGATGAACTTTTCCGGCTCGTGTTGTCATCTGTGATGAAGAACTTGGTTGGGGGTATGTATACAGGTTTCAATAAGGTGGGACGTAGGAGAATATGCGTCATTTTCAAATGAATTTTTTTTTTGTTTTTCTTGTTTGTTTGGGTGTGTTCTTCACGTAAACTCATAATAAAATAAAACATCCCTTCACACATTATTACACCTGTTATCACATTTTTGTGCTTGATGAACAGGAAAAAATCGAAACTTTTCAAGGAAGGAATCTTCCCCATCCACATTTATCCAGTAAATCTAGATCTCTAGGGGTTGGTATGTGGTTTGCTTGCATATCATAAAGGCAGGGCCATATTTACTGTTAATCTCTGAGACTAGTCAATCCGGGTCATTTCTCAGCAATCACATCCATCCTTCAGCATACGTGCAGCATATTCAGCAGGTTCATAATATATATATATAAAAAATAAAAAGCCTCCCACCACTTTCAAACATTATCGTTCGTTGTCCCCGTTCAGGCCCATGGCCTTTTAATCACATGTTCTACCATTTACTACAGCACATACTTGGCCAACAAGCGTCTAACTAGGGGGGAGTTCATATCACTCAGTTATTTTTCCGTTCATCTAATCCGTCAAAAGAACAGAAAAATAAATATAAAAATACACTCTGTAAAAAACGGATCCTGTGCATCAGTTTGAGCCATTATTCCATTATTTTAGATGGGAAAAAAGTCTGCTTACTTCCATAGAGTGCTCGTACAATACTAATAAACGTTACTCAAATAATACCTCCACCCAGGTACACGGCGCCCAACTGCTGAACTACTTTTCCTGTTCCCGAAATAGAATCACTGAATTTTCCAGCAGTCACCACTAGAGAAAAAGATTCTTCACAGCTTCCATTGTTATCAATGGTATCTGTCTAAATTCCTATGTACTGAGCTCCCCCTAGTGATGGCTGAAGGCAGCCAGTTGTATAATGTGCTCTGTGAAGGGAAGCTGGAGATGTATTATTGTATTTCTGTCAGTTATCTGGTGTAAATTAATACACTAATAAACTAATTTTTGACTATGAGGCCTAATGAGATCTGCGTACACCTCAAATTCCAAAGTTTACGGTGTAGGAGCAATGTTCTGGTTGGTGTTGCTGCATGATGGCAGAATCCAGGGAGTCTATATCACACCCAGGGGTGGACTGACAACTCATGGGGCCCCAGGGCAATAGGAGATTATGGGGCCCCTGTGACCCGCCCACCCTCAAGTCACACCCACACACAGCCCCACCCACATATTGCACCACCCGCATCACCTACACTTGGTACTGAATTTCTCTTTACCACCCCCCCACCTTCTCCAACCACCCAGCACTCTTATTATATATAATATAGCTTACAGTGAATTACTGTAAATACTTACAGTTCTGAAGACTCCTGCAGGCTCAGGATCAGTGCTCTGGGCAGGGGGCAGCTGGACTCAGGGCTGGAAGGGGGCACTGCTCTGCAGTTCAGGAGATCTATAAGAGGCACCTAGGTTTTAGAGGGGGACAATAAGAAAATAAATATGTAAATAAGACCCAAATATAAAATAAGACCCAAATAAGACCTCAAATCAGACCTCAGCTCAGACCCCAATGTAAATTACCCCCAATCAGACCTCAGATGAGAGCCCCATGCCTTACATCAGCCCCCATTATCAGCCCTTATGCCTCTCATTAGCCCTCATTATGCCTCTCAGTCCCGATTATGTGCCCCTCACAGTAGATATGACCACATATGTGCCCCCTAACTGTAGTTATGCAAGATTATGTGCCTCCTCGCAGTAGTTATGCCAGATTATGTTCCCCTCACAGTAGTTATGCCCAGATATGTGCCTCCCTCACAGTAGTTATGTCAGATTATGTGCCCCTCACAGTAGATATGCCCAGATATGTGCCCCCTCACAGTAGTTATGTCAGATTTTGTGCCTCCTCACAGTAGTTCTGCCAGATTATATGCCCACTCACAGTAGTTCTTCTAGATTATGTGCCCACTCACAGTAGTTCTGCCAAATTATGTGCCTCTTCACAGTAGTTATGCTAGATTATGTGCCTCTCGCAGTGGTTATGCCAAATTATGTGCCTCTTCACGGTAGTTATGCTAGATTATGTGCCTCTCGCAGTGGTTATGCCAGATTATGTGCCCCCTCACAGTGGTTATGCCAGATATGTGCCTGCGGGAGAGTAAATAAGGAGCCAACATCTGGTCATTGAAGTCTACCCCTCCCATGAGAAATTATAGTTGTGGACACAGAGGGGCTTTTCAATGACTCCAGTTGCTTGTTCAATTTGGATTGTCATGTCTGCGTGAATAGAGGAGAGCATGTAAACGTCATGCTTGTCTCTCCATTTCACCGCGAGCAGTTCTTCGTTACACAAGGCAGCCCTCTCCCCCCTTGCAAGACGGGTGGTAACGAGCCGTTGGGGGAAGCCCCGGTGACTAGGTCGCGCGGTGCCACAGCAGCCAATCTGTTCTAGGAACAAATACCTGAAGAGGGGCACACTTGTGTAGAAATTGTTCACATAAAGATGGTACCCCTTGCCAAATAAGGGTGACACCAAGTCCCAGACTGTCTTCCCACTGCTCCCCAGGTAGTCAGGGCAACCGACCGGCTCCAGGGTCTGATCTTTACCCTCATAGACATGAGATTTGTGCGTATAGCCTGTGGCCCTTTCACAGAGCTTATACAATTTTTACCCCATACCGGGCGCACTTGCTTTGGATGTATTGTTTGATGCCAAGGCGCCCGGTAAAATGTATCAGGGACTCGTCTATGCAGATGTTTTGCTCAGGGGTATACAAATCTGCAAATTTGGTGTTAAAGTGGTCTATGAGGGGCCGAATTTTGTGGAGCCGGTCAAAAGCTGGGTGGCCTCGGGGACAAGAGGTGCTGTTGTCACTAAAGTGCAGGAAACGCAGGATTGTCTCAAATTGTGTCCTGGACATGGCAGCAGAGAACATGGGCATGTGATGAATTGGGTTCATGGACCAATATGAGCGCAATTCATGCTTTTTTGTCAGGCCCATGTTGAGGAGAAGGCCCAGAAAAGTTTTAAATTCGGAAACTTGGACGGGTTTCCACCATAAAGACTGGGCATAAAAGCTTCCTGGGTTGGCGGCTATAAATTGAGTGGCATACCGGTTTGTTTCTGCCACGACTAAGTCAAAGAGCTCCGCAGTAAAGAACAGCTCAAAAAACCCCAGTGCCGATCCAATCTGAGCTGTCTCAACCCGAACTCCAGACTGGGCAGGGAAAGGGGGAACTACTGGTGCGGCTGAAGATGGGGGCTGCCAATCAGGGTTTGCCAGCACCTCAGGGACTCTAGGAGCTCTCCGGGCCTGTCTGTGCGGTGACTGCGATGGGGGGAACTACTGCACGTGCCACCGTACCAGCTTCAACTGCCCTTCTGGTTCGCTACTTCACCATGTTCTACGGCAGTGCTGGTACTAGGTCCAGGATGGGCTGCGCTGCTGGTGTATGCCTCACCATGTAATCCGACAGTGCCAGCCCCTCTCTGCTGCCCTTGAAGCATATCCTGCGCAACCTGTGGTCTAGCAACACAGGGCCGGGTACGCCTGGTGGTATCAGGGACCTCAACCTCATCGTCCAAACTTTGGGCCAGACTGCCACTGCTTTCTACAGGTTTGTATTCTGACCCGCTGGATTCGTCAGATGAGGGTTCCCATTCCTCATCCAACTAGGTCAGAAGCCTGTAGGCCTCTTCAGAAGAATACCCCTTACTTGCCATTTGGTCAACTAAATTTAGGGTGTATTCCCTGACACTACCCAAGAAAAAAAGCAAGCCTGTCTTACAAATGGGAGGCTAGTGAAGTACAGGAAGCCGCTGCGATTGATAAAAAATATCAAAACAGATTTTTTTAATCGCCGCAGCGCTTGTGTAGTGATTGTGCAGTGATAAAAAATATATATATTTGTCACTGTGGCAGGGCGGGCGTGGGTAAACGCACGTGTGGACGTCCAATAATGCCTAATCGGGCAAACACTGCGTTTTGGGTGGAGGGCGAACTAAGGTGGCACTAATACTATTATAGATCTGACTGTGATCAGTTTTGATCGCTTACAGATACTATAAAAGTACCAATGCTGATTAGCGATACGCTAATCAGCGAATCAGTAACTGCGGTGCGATGGGCTGGGCACTAACTTAAGCTAACTACCTACCAAAGGGGCCTAAACTAACCTAAAACCTAACAGTCAATACTGGTGAAAAAAAAAAAAGTGACAGTTTACGCTGATCACTTTTTTCCCTTTCACTAGTGATTGACAGGGGTGATCAAGGGGTTAATTGGGGTGATGGGGGGGTGATCTAGGGCTAAATGTGTTGTGCTTGGTGTACTCACAGTGATCTGTGCTCTCTGCTGGGACCAACCGACTAAAAGGAACCAGCAGAGAGCACAGAAGCCATTGAACACATTATATTTATAAATATAATGTGTTAAATGGCTTGTGATTCGATTTTTTAAAAGTCACCAATCTGCCAGCGCAGATCATTGGCTGGCAGGCTGGTGACGAACTTCTCCTGCGACTTTTCCCAGCCCACATTGCGCATGTGCGGGCCAGCTTTGTGCGTCATCTCGCGTCTCGCGAGATGACGTGCCAATGCATCAACGAGGAACAACCCGACCGCCCGCAGGACACATCCCTGCGTTAGGCAGTCGGGAGGCGGTTAAAGCCTCCGACGCCAGCATTTCGAAGGGAAAAACCCGGCTCCATTATATGCGGATCATTAATGGGGTAATGGATGAGCTGGTCGAAACTGAAAGTGAGGAGACAGTGACACAATTTCTGCAAGCAACAAAAAGATTCATTTGCGAGCTAGAGAAGAAGAGGGACAATGCAGAAGTCCCAAGCTTCAATGAGAGACCCCCAACCAGAACAGCAATTAGCCAACTTGAAACAACAGTATCACACTATGCAGGAGAAGTTCCAGGAAATGTCCAGAATAATTGAGGAACAGATTAAAGAGCTGAGTACCAAAAGTAATGACTCGAGTGACAGTCAGCCAAAACCAGAGACAGCTCTGCTTACTCAGAGACTACACCATTGTAGCTTGCCAGAGGTGACAATCAGAAAAGACTTCAAGATCACAGGCCAGATTGGAGAAAAAGAGCAGAAGGATAAGCTGTCCTACACAAATCTGATGCACCAACTCAACTTGGGACTACAGAAAGGGAATCCTTAAACAGAGTTTGTTGAAGCAGTGGTCAAAGCTATTAGCCCTGGTCTAAGCCTCAGAGGTATGCTCGAGATGAAAAATGGACTGACTAGTGCAACTTAGACGAATCTTGAAAAGTCACTGCAAGCCTCCGAACTGTACCAGCAACTCCTCAACATTTCCCAGAAGAGCAATGAAGCTCCCCAGAATGTCCTGCTCAGAGCGATTGAATTGAAAGATCGGTTGCTATTTGTCTCCCAAGGAGAAGGCTCAGATTAACATTTCTGGACTGAGCTGATACAGAAGAAATTTCTAAGATCAGTGGGTACTGGACTGAGAAATTACCACATCAAATTCCAATTAAAGCAGTATTTAGATGACCCTTCCATTCCATTTAAGGCGCTCATAGAGAAAACGAATGAAGCCGCTAACATGGAGATGGAAAGGGAACAGAAGCAAAAGAAATCTCACCACAACAGTTCAACCAAAGGGAAAGAATGTCAGTCTAACACCTTACAGTGTCCTCAGGAACTGAGTGTTCATACGACAACTGCCTACACAACACCTTGGTCTCCATCGCAGGCAAGTAGCCCAATGATTCAACAGCTGTCTAAGAGCAACTCTGAACTGGAAAAGCTGATGCTACAGTTGCAAAAAGAGATGATGGAGATGAAGACACTTCTCCAAGATTCGAGAACCCGACGAGAACGAGAATTCCGAGGGCCTCAGGTAACAGTGGGTACTCACTGATGGAATAAAGAAATTGTCACTCAAAGATTGCAAGTGCTGGAATTCTTTCATATTTATACTTGCTGAGGTCTTACCTACATTACCGTGCACCAAGGGTGGATTATTTGGAATTTAAGCGGGTGAGCTGGATTTTCCTATTTTCAACAGCGCAATGGATGTTGTCAATCCTGTAAGAGGACCATTCAAAGAAGTGCCTGTGATCATTGCTTCAACTGTGGACAATCTGGACATAGAGCAAGGGATTGCCAAACGCCCAGACCAAACCAGTTAAACGGGAGAAGGTTGCTGTAGGATATAGTGCTATAATCTTCTTTGTCTAATAGTTGTAATTTGAAGTTCAGATTGGAAAAAAACTATAAAAAAAAAGATTATACCACTATGTTTGCTAAATTGCTCTCTATTCGTTTTTTTTCGAATATTTGCTATATTGCTATATATTCTTGTTTTAGAATATTACGAATATTCGAAAAAACAAAGTTATAGCAATATAGCGAATATTTAAAAAAAATCGAATATAGAGCAATTTAGCTAATATAGTGCTATAATCTTCTTTGTCTAATAGTTGTAAGTTAAAAAATTAGCAATAAAAAATTTGTATTACGAAAATTCGAATTACGAAAATTTGCATATTACACAATCATTACCTTGCCGATTTTTCGAGTAAAAAAAAAATCGTAGAATATAACGAATATTCGAATTTGCGAATATTCGGCGAATATTCTACAAAATATTCGCAAAATATCGCGAATTCGAATATGACCCCTGCCGCTCGTCACTACAAATAAATAAAAAATATTTGATTTATGAGGTGGAGTTCCATATGGAGCAGGAGTTTGAGGAGGCGGTGGATGTAGAGGTGTAGGTGGAAGCGGTGGTGGAGGAGGACGAGGTAGCCAACACAGGTTTTTGGTTTTAATTTAATTTTTTTAAATTAGGGTACACTCTAAAAGAGTGAAATTACCAAAATACAAGAATGAGCAATTGTGCTGCAGTATAATAATGGCTGGTTAGTGCCGGTATACATGTCTATTCTGAAAAAGGTACAGGCAAGTCCTAAAGGGATCCATGCCTGGTTCATTTTAATGATTGTGAGCTTGTCCACATTGGCTGTAGACAGGCGACTGCGCTTGTCTGTGATGAAGCCCCCTGCCGTGCTAAACACACATTCAGATAATACACTGGCTGCAGGCAGGCCAGCATCTTCAAGGCGTAAAGTGCAAGCTCAGGCCATGTGCCCAATTTGGAGACCCAGAAGTTGAAGGGGGCAGACCCATCATTCAGTACGTGTAGGCGTGTGCACACATACTGCTCCACCATGTTGGTGAAATGTTGCCTCCTGCTAAGACGTTCCATATAAGCTGGTGGTGCTGGTTGTTGTGGCATGCTGACAAAGCTTTTCCACATTTCGGCCATGCTAACCCTGCCTTCTGAGGTGCTGGTGGTGCCCCAGCTGCGTTGGCGACCTCTTCTTCGTCCTCTGCCTTCACCTTGTGCTTCCACTGTGCCCCCGCTGTCAGGTAGGAATGCCACCAGCAGCACGTCTAACAGCATGCACCTGTACTCGCACATCTTACGATCAGGCTCCAGTGAGGGAATTAAGGATGGTACGTTGTCCTTGTAACGGTGATCCAGCAGTGTGGCCACCCAGTAATCAGCACAAGTTAGAATGTGGGCAACTCGGCGGTCGTTGCAGAGACACTGCAGCCTGTAATCGGTCATGTGTGCCAGGCTGCCCAGAGGCAACAAAAAGCTGTCCTCTGTGGGAGGTGTCTCGTCTGTGTCTCTGTATCCCCCCATCCACGCAACAGTGATGGCCATGAGCTAGTCTGGGTGCCACCCTGCTGTGAACATGGTTCCTCCTCCTCCATCTCCTCCTCCTCATCCTCCACATCGTCATCCTCCAGAACTGTGCCCTGGCTGGACAATTGTGTACATTGAGTTTGTGGGTGCAGGAACCCACCATCCGAGCCACTTGGGAATGACTGGCCGGAAATCCTACAAAATGATCCCTCTTCCTCCTGTGCCACATCCTTTTCCTTCATCGCCAGGAGCATCTTTTCAAGGACGCATAGAAGTGGGATAGTAACGCTGAGAATGGCGTTATCGGCACTGGCCATGTTAGTGGAGTACTCGGAACAGCGCAACAAGAAACACAGGTCTCGTATGGAGGCCCAGTCATTGGTGGTGAAGTGGTGCTGTTCCGACGAGCAACTAACCCGTGCGTGCTGCAGCTGAAACTCCACTATGTCCTGCTGCTGCTCGCACAGTCTGGCCAGCATGTGCAAGGTGGAGTTCCACCTTGTGGGAACGTCGCATATGAGGCGGTGAGCGGGAAGGCCGAAGTTACACTGCAGCGCTGACAGGCGAGCAGCAGCAGGGTGAGAATGCCGAAAGCACGCACAGACGGTCGCACTTTATGCAGCAGATCTGACATATCAGGGTAAGTTTTAAGGAATCTCTGCACCACCAAATTCAGCACATGCGCCAAGCAAGGGATGTGCATCAAACCGGCTAGTCCCAGAGCTGCTACGAGATTTTGACCATTATCGCACACCACCAGGTCGGTCTGTTGTTCAAGGCCCGTCCACAACTCCTGCGCGGTGTGGGGTTTGTCCCCCAAACAGATACGTTTTAAAACTGCCTGCTGTCGTTTACCCCTGGCTGTGCTGAAGTTGGTGGTGAAGGTGTTACACTGACCGGATGAGGAGCTGGTAGAGGATGAGGAAGCAGAGTAGGAGGAGGAAGCAACAGGAGGCAAACTGAAGCGCCCTGCATCCTCGGTGGTGGAAGGACATGCGCCAAACTGCTATCCGCCTCAGGCCCAGCCGCCACTGCATTTACCCAGTGTGCTGTCATGGAGATATAACGGCCCTGACCGTGATTACTGGTCCACGTATCCGTAGTGAGGTGCACCTTGCCACAGATGGCGTTGCACAGTGCACACCTGATTTTGTCCCCTACTTGGTTGTGCAGGGAAGGGATGCCTCACCTTGAAAAGTAGTGGTGGCCGGGCACGACGTACTGTAGGACAGCCACCGCCATAAGGCCTTTAAAATTATCCCTCTCCACCAGAAGGAATAACAGCATTTCAAAGGCCAGTAATTTTGAAATGCTGGCATTCAGGACTAAGGATCGCGGGTGGGTAGGGGGGTACTTCCTCTTCCTCTCTAGCGTTTGGGAGATGGAGAGCTGAACGCTTCCGTGGGACATTGTGGAGATGCTTGGTGACCCAGGTGTTGGTGTTACTGGCAGAACCTCTGTTTGCGGGGTGGTAGGTGGCACTGTCACTCCAGAGGTGGATGAAGAGGCCGAGACTGCAGCAGAAGAGGGAGCAGGAGGAGCCAGAGACCTTTCTTGTTTTTTGAGGTGTCTACTCCACTGCGGCTCATGCTTTGCACTTAAATGCCTGGTCATGCACGTTGTGCTCAGGTTGAGGTCGTTTATGCCTCGCTTCAGGCTCTGATTGCACAGTGTGCAAACCACTCATGTCTTGTCATCAGCACATTGTCTTAAGAACTGCTACGCCAGGGAACTCCTTGGAGATGGCTTTGGTGTGCTCGGTCCCTTGCTGCGGAGGGCAGTAGCAGGTGTCAGTGTCGGACTGGGGTGCCTAGGGCCCACCAGTAAAATTTATTATGGGGGCCAACAATACGGATACATTCAAATATTACATGCTCACACAGCAGCAAGATGCTACCAGATGATTGAATATGGAGGTCCCTGCAGCAGCTTTGAGAAGGTAGGTCCTGGGGAGAAGACACTGGACACTGGTAGCTTTCCTCTACACCTAGAAGTCCTCTCAGCTCTGATCGTGTCTATAATAATAAACTGGGGAGTTTCTTTAATAATCTATCAGGTTTTTTATATGAACACAGGCTGGTTGAGGTGCCTTACTTTGAATATATTTAAATAGTGCAGTAAGTCTACTGTATTATGTGCCACTTGTCCAGGGGGTGGAAGACTAGGGGCCCACCTTGCTCAGGGGCCCACCGGGGGATTCACCTGTACCCCTGTTGGCCAGTCTGTGCCTGGCAGGTGTACAGTCTAGAGGACGGCCGCTCCGCTTTTGCACCCTGCTCCCTCTTCTGCTGTGCTGGTGGCTCTGTGCGACCACCGCCTCTTCCTCCGAACTACATAGTTCACTCGCATGACCTTGATTTCATGTGGGGTCGAGGATCTCATCGTCCTCTACATCATCTTCCACCCAGTCTTTACCCCTGACTTCCTTGGCGATGTGCACACTTTCGAAAGCCCCAGCAGTTGGCACCTGTGTTTCGTCATCATCCGAGACGTGCTGCCATGGTCCTTCCATGTACTCATCTTGAAAAATAAGTGGTTGGGCATCAGGGCACTCAATCTCTTCTACTTCTGGGCCAGGGCTAGGTGGATGGCCCTGGGAAACCCTGCTAACAGAGTCATCAAAAAGCAGAAGAGACTGCTGCATGACTTGGGGCTCAGACTGCTTGGCTAATTTGGAAGGGGGTGAGGTGAAAGACTGATGGACATCGGCTGCAGGTGCCATCTGTGGTCTTTCAGCAGGAGACTGGGTGGAGAGAATGTGAAGGAACTGGATCCACTGTCAGCAACCCAATCTACTATCGCCTGTACTTGTTCAGGCCTCACCATTCATAGAGCAGCATTAGGCCCGACCAAATACCGCTGCATGTTTTGTCGCCTACTAGCACCTGAGAAAGGGGTTTCACTTGTGGGTGCAGCTGGCACAGATCGACCGCGTCATTTCCCTGCAACAGGAGCTCCACCAGCAGCACCACGACCTGGGCCATGTCCCTTATTTGATAATCTTCTCATATTTTTTGAATTTAGGATCTTGCCCTAAATGGGTGTTTAATTATTAGTAGAATAGAACGACAGTATGTAGAGGGTGTATCTCACATGGCCTGAACAAGGGTAGGCCTGATTCAATATTGGTGCACCAAATGGCAGTATTTCAAGTGCCTGTATCAAACCCCTGTACATAGAGGGTGTATCTCACATGGCTTGAAACAGCGTAGGCCTGAATTAAAGATTTCTTTTCACAAAATGGCTGTATTTCAAATGCCTGAATCAAAACCCTGTTTGTAGAGGGTCTATCTCACATGGCTTGAATGAGTGTAGGCCTGAATTAAAGATTTATTTGCTTTAAATGGCTATATTTCAAATGCCTAAATCAAACCCCTGTATGTTGAGGGTGTATCTCACAGGGCCTGAACCAGCGTAGGCCTGAATTAAAGATTTATTTTCACAAAATAGCTGTATTTCAAATGCCTGAATCAAACCCCTGTATGTAGAGGGGGATATCTCACACGGCCTGAACCAGTGTAGGCCTGAAGTAAATATTTCTTTGCCCAAAATGGCTGTATTTCAAATAGCTGTATTTCAAATGCCTGAATCAAACCCCTGTATGTAGAGGGTGTATCTCACAGAGCCTGAACCAGGTTAGGCCTGAATTAAAGATTTATTTGCCCCAAAAAGCTGTATTTCAATTGCCTGAATCAAACCCCTGTATGTAGAGCATATATCTCACACTGCCTGAACCAGACTAGGCCTGAAGTAAATATTTCTTTGCACAAAATGGCTGTATTTCAAATGCCTGAATCAAACCCCTGTATGTAGAGGGAGTATCTCACACGGCCCAAACCAGTGTAGGTCTGAATTCAATATTGGTGCACCAAATGGCGGTATTTAAAATCTCTGAATCTAACCCAAATGTATTAAGGGTGTATCTCGACATCTGCATCAAAGGCTGCCAACTACATTTTTTTTTCCCCCAAAGAATGTTTGTTTAACAACTGAATTTGACAGCAGTATATAAGTCTGTAATTTCACACGTGCTGATGCTGCAAGGCCTGAAAATAGTGTTTTTTGGCAGAAAAGAAAGAAAATGATGGGTGTATTTCTAGCTTAAATTGCACACTGACTTATCCAGATGTTGTAGATTGCCAAAAAAGTGTTTTTTTTTGGTAACAGAATATGAAAGCTGTAAATATTGAAATTGAATTTAACACTTGCAGATCAGGAAAATACAGTTTTTTGGGCAAAATAGTGTGCTTTTAAAACCCCAGAAAATGATGGGTGTATTTCTACCTTAAATTGCACACTGACTAATCCAGATGTTGTAGATTGCCCAAAAAAATGGTGATTTGCAATGTCCCAGAAGCTCAGATGTAGTGCTGGTGCATTGAGCTTGCATAAAATGGCCGCCGCCCACCTAACTAACAGAATTACAAAAGTCTTTTTTTTTTTTTGGTCAATGGCCTCAGGGCAGGGTAAAACGATTGTGTCCTGCACCCACACAACTATTTCTCTGTAGATCGCTGAGTTAGTTTCTCTCCTATTCTCTCCCTAAAATCACAAGTCCAGCAGCATCTTCTCCCTACACTTGTAACAGCAGAGTGACGTGCAGCGCTACGTGACTGCAGCTTATATAGAGCCTGGGTCACATGCTGCTCTGGCCAATCACAGCCGTGCCATTAGTAGGCATGGCTGTGATGGCTTCTAAGGTCGGACAGTTTACCGCTTGTTGATTGGCATGTCCTATTCTTGTCCATTTGGGGACAAAAATAGGCATTTCTACAATGAGCCGCCCATTCCGTTCCACAAATTGTGGAAGGCACACGGGCGGCTTCCGTTTTTTGCGGATCCGCAGTTTGCGGACCGCAAAAAAACGGAACGGTCGTGTGCATGTAGGCTAACCCAAAGAGATCACACAAGGGAAAACATAGAACTGAATCCTGAAGCAACAGAGTTCTACCCTTGCCAGTTGGAAACGAGTGAGGAAAGTACATCAAAAGCTATAGAGGAAGCTACATTGGAACCTACTGAGGACGAGCCTGTGATTCAACCTGAACACACTACAGTTCCATCAGGAAACGCAGAAAAAGAAAACTCTTCACCAGAAAAACCAACAGAGGCAGTTGACAGTGACGAAGGCGAGTTTGAAGACGCTTCGGATGCCTTTCCGCTACGCAGTATACAGCCCAGCAGGAACAGGAGACAGCTGAAAGTTCTGACTTACAACACTTTAGGTCAACCCAGTAGTGTTGCCAGGAATGCAGTAGAACAGGTCATAGACTGTGTTGATACACTACCGGTTTGCCCTAGCTGGTACGTAATTTCAGAGTGGTTTTTGCTGAGGACTCTAAAAGTTGGTAACCGTATTCATGCATATAATGCTATTGTTTATTAATGTCTACTTAGGTTAAAAAAGGTTAGATGTTATGTTCTGTGGTTAATAAAAGGAAATTTCTTGCACTCTTACTGCAGACATTCCAGGTAAAATAGATTCAAGTGAATGGAACTAGGTAGAAGGGAAAGTCGGCCGACAAAAACAAAAAGTTGAGAATAATAGGTGGTGGTTATGCTGTACCATGGGTATTTCCCCTTATAAAAAAGGACAGAAGTAAATAGGTGTCCCCTAGTTCTCCATCAACTATTGTCTTCACAGTACCATACACAAACCTATGTTAAAGGAGTTTCTTAATGGTTGGCAATATGCAACAATATCCCACCATGCTTCATAGCGCTGTGGGCTGGGTGGGAAGCTGTGACAACTGGGAGTAGATGTTACAGGGAGGACAGTTCCTCAAGTGATGGTATTACTACTTAACCTTGGCTCCCTATGGTTATTGGAAGATGAGTACGAGAATGTGGTTCTCATACTAAAGTCTGCGTATGTCAGGGACGACATCACATTTTGTGCATTAATCTATAGAGACAGAATATACTGTTACTATCCCGTCTAGCAGACTGAAGGTTATGGTTTGTCATTGCAGAAAAATGTTCAATAAAAACACTTCTGGTTTCACCCAGCCCGTATCTTTTCACATTGGAATTATTGACCATACTTTCAGCATATGTGCAACAGATGCATTATGCATAAAGTGTTAAATCAATCAGGAGTCACACAAGTAAATTTTTGGGACATGTCCAAAATTAAAGGGGTTATTCAGCCCATAATATTGATGACCTATCCTCAGAATAGGTCATCTACTGTATATATGATTGGTGGGAGGGGAGGAGATATAGGAGAGTGCAGCACTGTGGAGAGCATGGAGCAGTTAAACCCTTTCCTGACCGTCCAAGGTAAATATACATGGCCGCTGGGCATTTAAAATTAACTGCCTGCTGGCTTATACAGCGGGTGCCATAGCCACCAGGTGTCTGCTGTCAATAACTGACGGTAATAACGGTCATGGACTTTTAACCCTTCAGATGCCATGGTCAAATGTGATCACATCTGGATGCCTTAAAACCCGCAAGCGTGCACTTCCAAGTGTGCTTTGGCTCCCCCCAGCAGGGAATGCCGGAGCTGGAGCATGTATGCGGCAGATTCTGTCCTTCTGTGGGACAGGAAGCTATCACATATTAGTCTCTATGTAACCCCAGCTTGTGGCAAGGCTCCATTGGTGGATTGGCCATAGATCCTACAGGGAAATTTTCCAATGGACCAATGCCCAGGAGGCCAATTAATCTCCCATCTTGTCCCTCAGCCAATTAAATAAAGATCTGATGCTCCCAGCATTATTAATGTAGGAGCATCTGGCACTCAAGCACCTGGCCAGTGGATGCAGGTGCCCTCCTGAATTTGATAATATTGCTGTCTTCCTTACATTATATTGCTGAATTCATACTGTGGGGCAGAAAGCAGTATTTTGTACCACACTGTGCTGTTTGGTCCTGCTGATGCAGTGTTTAATGCTGCATTGTGGTATCTGGACCTGCTAGGGAAGTATTTAGTGCTGCATTGTCGTATCTGGTTCTGCTAGGGCAGTATTTTGTGATGCACCTTGGAATTTAGTTCTGTAGACCAGGGGCGTTGTTAGGCTAAAACATTTGGAGCCTGGGACCCAGATGTTTTGTCCCAGGCCCCAAATGGCCTACCTGCCAGATAGATACAACTGTATTGCCATCCTCAGGACAGCAATACAATTGAATCTAATGTACTGCAAGATCTGAAGGACCTGTGATGATGACATCACAGTTGATGTGATCAGTGCAGAAGGCAGGTGTTGAGAAGGACCTGTGATGATGTCACCATCATGTGACCAGTGCAGGAGAGGAGGGCATTCAGCATTGAGGAGGAAAACTCTTGGAGAAAAAACGGTGGATAGGAGAGGTAAGTGAGGAGAGGAGGAGCCATGCTGGAAGTTGTGGTTATTTAACTTGGACTGTATGTTAGGGCTGAAGGGAGGGATGTTATTATCATGGGACTAAATGTTCAAGGGAGGAAGTTATTTACATGGGACTGTATGTTGAAGGTGGCTGTGGGAGTGAGTGATGTCATTTTATTTACATGGGACTGTATATTGATGGTGGTTAGGGAAGGGTGATGTTGTTTACTGTACGTGGAAAAAGAAAAATATATTCTGCGTTCAGCGCTGCAGTTATCTGTTGAAAAGCCTTTAGTGGCATATATCAGTAGAAAAAGAAAAATATATGCAGAGCTTTTAAGGGCATTTTAATTTCCTTTTTATTTAATTTTTTCAGCTAACAGTATGGCAGACAGAGAAGTGCCAGGCCCTGCACAGGGGAGGGGCAGAGGCCTAAATATTTCTGGCACAGGTCGCAACAGAGTAAAGGGGCGTGGTAGTAGGAGTCACAGCGAGAGGCCTGATCTCATGGTATCATCTTGCGGTCGTGTCTTGACCAGCAACCCAGCAGTTCTTGAATGGTTGCCTCGGTCATCCACTTTATCCCAAGCTGAATGTGCTCCTGTCCAAGTTGCTGGTGCTGCAGTCCCTCCCTTTCCAAGCGGTGGACTCTGCACCTTTCAGAGAACTGATGGCTTGTGTCAAGCAAAAGTGGAGAGTCCTAAGCCTTAATTTCTTTGCCAAAAAGGCAGCACCAGCCCTGCACACACATGTAAAACAGAAGGTGGGCCAGTCCTTGAGCCTGTCGGTGTCTGCCAAAGTGCACGGCAGCTCCGATGTGTGGAGCAGTAACTACAGTCAGGGACAATATTTGTCCTTTACGGCCCACTGGGTGAATGTGGTTCCTGTACATCCACACCAGCAACTTGGCCAGGTGACGCCGCTTCCGCCTCCATGTTCTCACGCCGCTGTTCCTGCGACAATGTCTGCTTCTGCCTCCTCATCCTCAACCATGTCCTTAGTCTCCACTGCAGGGACAATTCACAGTGCTCCTCCAGCATACCACATGTGCAGGGCACGGCGTTGTCACTCTGTTCTGCACCTCGTTTTCCTGGGTGAACAGAGTCACACAGGGAAGGAACTTCTCCATGTGATTAAGGGTCCATTCACACGTCCGTTTTGTATTGCGGATCCGCAATACACCAGGCCACCACCCCTATAGAAATGCCTATTCTTGTCCGCTATTTTTGGGGTGCCGCGGACCGGAAGATCGGGGCCGTACACCAGAAATGCGTATCCGGACAGCACACTGTGTGCTGTCCGCATCTCTTCCGGCCCCATTGAAAATGAATGGGTCATGATCCGTTCTACAACGTTGCGAAATGGATCCGGACCCATTATACGGACGTGTGAATGGACCCTAATCAAGAAATTGAATCCTGGCTTTTTCCACGACAACTGAAAATCGGAACCATGGTGACCGACAATGGGAAGAACATGGTGTTGGATCTGCGTGAAGGAATGTTGAGCCATACGCCTTGCATGGCACAAGTGTTCAATCTGGTTGTCAAGCTGTTCCTGAAATCTTCCACCCATTTGCAAGACATCCTAAAAATGGCCAGGAAATGTTGCATGCACTTCAGCCACTCATACACCGCCAAGCACACCCTCCTTGAGCTGCAGCGTCAGAATGGCATCCCCCAACATAGGATGATATGCAACGTTTCCACCTGTTGGAATTCCACCCTCCATATGTTGGACCGACTATACGAACAGAGAAAGGCCATAAACGATTTCTTGATGATACAAGCGGATAGGACTACTCCCCTGTGTAACTTCGATGTCAGCCAGTAGCAGCTAATACATGACACCTGCCGTTTGCTCAGGCCCTTTGAGGAGGCCATGTTATTTTTCAGTCGCCAGGACTACAGGATTAACAATGTCATTCCACTGCTTCATGTCCTGGAACAGATGCTGGTAAATCTGGTTGGTCAGGACACAGGGGACTGGAGACGTGGTGCCTAGATCTCATGGCCACGTGAGCCCTGTGGGGGCTGAACTGGAGGAGGAGGACATTGAAGCACAAGCAATGTGTAGCGAAATGGTGGTTTTTCTACTCAGGTGACAGGAGAGGAGGACCAGGAGCAGCCAGAGGAGCTACAGGGTGATGAGGAAGATGAGGTAGAGGACCCAGACACACCATGGCAGTATGCAGTGGAAATGGAGGCAGGGAGTCCCTCCGAGTCACTTGCACAAATGGCCCGATGCATGCTCGCTTGCTTGCGTAGTGACAGCCGAATTGTCACCATTCGGCAGAGGGATGGCTTCTGGCTCTCCACCTTGTTGGACCCTCGCTACCGGTCAAAAATGGGGGCCTATTTTACACCCACAGACATCCTATGTAGTGTAGTCAGTTGGCCGCTGCCTATCTGCGCCATCGTCCATACTCACAGGTCTGACTGGGGGGCCCTCTGCGCTCACGTTCCTCTGCCATGGCTGCTGTGGCAGGGTGGGGGGGGGAGCAGTTCAATCTGCATCAGCAGAGTCACTGATGAGCATCTTTCTTCACCCGCATAGTGAAGAAACTATTCACCAGCAGCAGCAGCAGCTAGACCTGGAGCAGGACCTGAACCAGCAGGTGGTGGCATACTTGGACAGCACCCTGCCACCCCACATTGAGGATCCGCTGGACTACTGGGCAGCCAAACTGGATTTGTGTCCGTAACTGGCAGAGTTTGCGCTGGAAAAGCTGTTCAGAGCGGGTGTTTAGTGCTGCGGGGGCCATAGTTACAACAAAAAGAATTTGCCTGTCCATCCAAAATCTGGAGAGACTGATCTTTGTCAAAATGAATCGGGCGTGGATCAGCCAGGATTTCCACTCATCAATGCCTGATGCATCAGATGAGATCATCCATGCTGCCTCACCCAAACCTTGACAAAAGAGACCGGTTTCTTCTGGCTACCTGCCTCAGCTACTATTCTGACCCGCCTGATGCCACACATCTGATGCCAAGTGCTCATCTTTCACCCACCTTTGTCAGCGGATACTGGTAGTGCCACCCACCTCCCCACTCTGTCACTGGGTCACTCTGTGGTCTCCTGAGGCTGCTGCCATCTCCATACTATGTCACCTTGCCACTCTGTGGCCTCCTCATGCTGTCGCTACCTCCAGGTTCTGTCATTGTCCCACTGTGTGGCCTGCTCCTGATCCTGCTGCTACCACCACCATCTCCAGACTGTCATTGTGCCACTCTGTGTTCTCCTCATGCTTCCGCCACCTCCAGACTTTGTTATTGTGCCACTCTGTGGCCTCCTCCTGATGCTGCTGCTATGCCACCTCCACACTCTGTTATTGTGCCGCTCTGTGGTCTCCTCATGCTGTTACCACCTCCACACTCTGTAATTGTACTGATCTGTGTTCTCCTCATGCTTCCGCCACCTCCTCACTGTCGTACGCCCACTTTTTGGACTTCTAATGTTTTTCCTACCCTCCCCACTTCATGACTGGGCCACTATTTTGCCTTTGGTTCATTTATTTGACCTTTAATCTGATCTGTCAGAAGCAAGGAGAAATGAGACGCACAGCGGATCCTGTCTGTGTAGCAGCTGTAAGGCCTGTATGGCCCTTTTAGAATTGGCTTATGATTTGGTAGCCAAAAGCAGGAGTGGGTACAAAACACAGAAGACATGCAAATATTCCATTCACGTGTCATCTCTGTTTTAGATCCACTCCTGTTTTTTGGCATTAGCAATACTGATGGATTACTGACTAAATTCTGACCGAGTGAAGGCGGATGCTCCACAGACAGGATCAGTTTTTTGTGGGTTATTGTTCTGACGGATCAGAGGAAGGGCAAAATAATCAGTGAAGTCAACACAAGCTTACTGCTGACACCCTCTCCACTCTGTCGGGGGCTCTACTTGTATAAGCGTTTAATAGAACATGTTCTGTAGACATCTATGTGGAATCAGCTGATGATGGTGTAAAAGGAGTGCGCTTCTTGTTGGCGCTAATATCGACCTGTAAGGCTGAGCTCATACTTGAGTTATTTGGTCAGTTTTGGCCCCGTAACTGCCCAAATAAGAGAAGTGTGCAGTGATTCTAAGAGCGACGCCTGTCTTCTGCATGTCATACAGACTCACAGTATTATTTCACTACCACAGCAGACTCCCTATGTGTGTTACTGCAAGGCACAGTGTTCTACACAACTACAAATGCGCTCTGCAGCCATTAAATAGCCATTTTGTTTTAATTGATTCGCAGCAAATAAATTCGTATCGAAACGATTTAAAAAAAAAAAACTCACCGAACCAATTTTTTTAGAAATTTGCTCATCTCTAGTTACTATTTTTATTCAGCCACTAACTCCTTCTTACTGCTTGCATACGTACTGACAGGCGTATCATTCACATGAAGCAGTCTGATTATTGCCGGAGAGCCTTGATTTTAGACCCTTGCTATCAAAGCAAAATAGTGGAATGTTGCCCTCCCTCTGAAAAGGCCAAATGTATTACCAGGAAACACTGTGCATTACTATGTAATACACTATGTATTACCAGCATACAGTTTTTGGCAAGCAGAAGTCTGCCTCCAACATGTCTGAAAGGGAGGCCCCTCCACCCCATGTATAGTCACCCACCTCCCACCTTCTCCACTGCTACAAGCAGTAGAATCCGCAGCAGTCTCTTCAACATGATTCTCAGGGCAATTGAAGTGTTTCTTTCTGGAGAATTTTGTAACAGGAGCACAGCAGTCTGCTTCCTCTCCCTTTTCTGTGTTACCAGGAACACCCCATCTTGGCAGGAAGGAGGACTAGCCCACTGTAACCAAGTGGGTGGAACAGGGTGGTTAACTCTGTTCCTGCCAACCTTTGCCATTCTTTCCTTGCTGGAAACAACTATTACAAGCAAACAATAAAATACTTTACATAACAATATACAATTTCAGAATCCTTGGAATCCACCGAGGGGTAAAATACATGGGTCTGAGTCCCAGAAACACCGATCCCAAACACAACTCTTAGTCGGGTGCACTTGAGTCCTGAATGGGGGGTAAGGTCTTTAAAACATTGTGGGAAACAGAATCCCTCACATCTGGCTCTTTAGCAAAGAGTCCTGGAAGCACAGGTGAGGGGCACAAGAAGCTCAGGTACATGTGAGGCTCTTCCTGGGGCAAAATCCCATTGTGGAACATTGCAAACCTTCCTCTTGGCAAAATGGATTCTAAAAAACCCTAGAAAGGAAGCAGAAAGGGCATAACAAGTGCAACTTGGATAGAGAGAAGTCTCATATGGCCTAGAACACAGGAGGGGGGCAAAAATATAAGACCCAAAAACAGAGGTCGGTTCCATGTATCTCATCCTCCTGAAGCTTGGCAGGGAACCTCAGATCCTTCTCTTCTCCTGAGTTATGGAATAGAAGACCGGCACTTCACAAGTAGAATCTTCAGATTTTGTCGCTTCTGCGCTATTTCCTCCTATGCTGAAATAAAAATCTGAAGATTCTACTTGTGAAGTGCCGGTCTTCTATTCCATATTGTAAGTGGGCTTTTCATACCCTGGACGCGAGCACCACGACTCTGAACAGAGGAGTGCCGACTGTTTTTCCTTTTTGGTATCTTCTCCTGAGTTGATGAAAAGAACCTGAAACGAATCCAATCTTAAAAGTTTTGCTCATCTCTAATGAGGGGGCCTTCCAAGAAAAAGGGATTGTCCAAAGATAACGAGCTTCTAACTGCTCTGACTTTACTACATATTACTGAATTCCCTGCCAAATGTGACATCCAGTCCTCTCCTCCCTCCCAGCCTCGCTGCTCTCGCAATCCCAGGCTGTTTCTGAGGATTCACTGTCAGTGTGGATTCTCAGGATGGAGAAGGGTCGTCTCCCCGGAATAATATGGGTTCTCTCTGTCCTAGTCACTCCCGGTAAGTCTTCTTCACATCCACTGGACCTCTGCATCTGTATATAATGTGCTGTATACCCTGCCAGCAGCTCTATTGTAGGTGTACTGTTCCTTTAAGACAATCTGTAGTGTCTTGTGCATAGGATTACTGTCATGTACCCTACTGCCCCGTAGGACACCACCGGACAACCGCATCCACTGTTTTTAGATCATGCAGCTTCTTAGATACTGTATGTGACCCTTTAAGGGAGAACTCCTACAAGTGGGGCCCCTTTAAGAGACACCTTTCTGCGCAGCGCGTTCTCCTGTGGAGGACACAACCCAGCGATGGCAGGACTTGTGGTGGCAGTGACTATGTGGACATTGATGTGGGTGGTTGGGGGTCCCATGACAGGAAGTTTTCTATAGGGACACCAGAGGTGATGGGGGAGCAGGTTTCTGTCCTACAACACAAAGAAATGTAGCAGAAGTGACTTTGTACAATGTGGTAATGTATACATTACCTGCAGTCCTATGCAAAACCATTGTAATAACATCAGCTGCACTACTACATCTTTTGAAGAAATCTCACATGTTTACAAGGAGATGTAGCAGAGCTGAACTGCTTTTTTTTTTTTTTTTGTTCATTGTAATTCCTTATAAAGACAATCTATGGTAGTTACTGGCAGTCCTATGTAAAACAAGTGACAAATGTTATGTGGTTCATGCCGAATAACAAACTCAGCTCTTCTTCTTTAAAAAGATAAGTATTTCATATGCAGATGTAGCAGTGTTCATTGAGCTGGCTCTCGTGCAGCGGGCATGTAGTGTGTGTACCTGCAGTCCTATGGAAAACCACCCCCATGATGATGTGATGTGGGCAAAGTCTGCTACATTGTTAATAAAAGACGTCACATTTCGAGCTTCTGATGTAGCAGAACCGATGTCATGCTTTCCTTTCACACCTGATGAGTGCAGATCAGGACGTTAACGTGCAGTCCCATGCAATGCACACTGGACCAGCGCCATCTTATGAGAGACCCAGCTCTGCTAGATCTGTGTACCATAGGGGCTCCCCTTCCCTTACTGTCAGAGTTCCTCTTTAATGGAAATATACATTAAAACAAGGTATTCAAATCGACAAATCATATTCAAAATCCACGGTAACATGATGGGTGAGGTAGTACGGCAATCTACAAAGATTACAATGCTGGAAGTAATAGTCCTGCTGGGATAGAACATTCCTCATGACCTCGCCCGCGGAGGACCCTCCCGCCCCACAGTGTCCTGGAGACCAAAACAAATCCAATGAGGAGAGATGTTTGTAACAGATGTTTCCATGTGACGCGGTGGGGCTGGAGGCAGCGCACATGACATACACAGTGCTGTACACTCACTGTATGATGAGGGGACACGTGACCCGAGGAGGAGCGCACAGGGCGAAGGCTTAGAACATTGTAACTTCAGGGACTTCACAGCTGGTCACTGACCGCCACCTGCTGGCAGAATGCTGTACTGCAGGATACAATGTATGACTATTCCGCAGGGATTTCTATTTCCTCTTTATGGTTTTCATCAATCGCCATCATTTTTTTAATTTATGTTTTATGGTTGAAGGTTTGCACGCTGCCATTTTGGTGGAATTGTTGCGTTTATTATTATTTTTTTCCTTTTACAGTTTTTTTTTCTTCCTACAATTAGTGTTCTTTACATGTACAATTTCAGTTTCTTTACATGTCCATATGCGGAACCGTTCATTTTAATGGGTCTGCAAAAAAACTGAAATGACTCCGTGTGCATTCCGTTTCTGAATGTCCGCTACGCAAAAGAATAGAACATGTCCTATTATTGTCTTCATTACGGACATGGATAGGACTGTTCTGTTAGGGGCACATTGCCGGTATCTGTGTTATGCGGATCTGCAATTTGTGGACCTCAAAGCAGCTGACCGTCGTGTACATGAGCCCTTAGGCTGGGTTTACATCACCATTTCATTTTCTGTTCTTCTAAGCCAGGCAGCATCCTCAAACTGCGGCCCTCCAGCTATTGTAAAACTACAACTCCCACAATGCCCTGCTGTAGACTGATACCTGTAGGCTGTCCGGGCATGCTGGGAGTTGTAGTTTTGCAACAGCTGCAGGGCCGCAGTTTGGGGATGCCTGTTCTAAGCCATTAGAAGAACAGAAAAAATAGAGGCTTGTTCTGATTGTGTTATCTGTACTGTTTGTGCTTCCTTTGCTGCTTTTGCTGTTTGTGTTGCCTTTGCTGTTTGTGTTGCCTTTGCTGTTTGTGTTGCCTTTGCTGTTTGTGTTGCCTATGCTGTTTGTGCTTCCTTTGCTGCTTCTGCTGTCTATGCTGTTTGTGCTTCCTTTGCTGCTTATGCTATCTGTGTTGCTTGTGATGTGTGTTGCTTTTGCAGGCTTTGCTGTTTGTGCTTCCTTTGCTGCTTATGCTGTCTGTGTTGCTTGTGCTGTGTGTGTGTTGCCCTTGCCACCTATGCTGTTTATGTTGAATGTGCTGTTTGTGCTTCCTTTGCTGCTAAAGGCTGTTTGTGTTGTCTGTGGTGTATGTGCTTCCTTTGCTGTTTGTGTTGCCTCTGTTACCTGTGCTGTTTTTGCTTTCTTTGCTGCTTTTGTACATTTAGTTACCACAAAAAAATAGTGCAGACAAAGCTACTTTTTTGAGAAATGTTTTTTAAACCCGTTAACCCCTTTAAAGGGATTGTCTGAGATTTCAATATTGATGACCTTTATTCTGGACAAGCCGCCTATATCTGATCAATGGAGGTCTGACAACCCAGACACCTGACAATCATCTGTTCTGCAGGGGACAGAGCTGGTAAATGCAGTGATGCTCCCACTAAGGCGAATGCCGCAGTTACCAACTCTGTCCACTACAGAATCAAAGGCGCTGTGGAGTTCTGTCCCGACTTCCAGCACTGAAACTACTGCAGAAGAGTTGATTGCTGGATGCAGGATGTTGGACTTCTGCAGATCAGATAGGGATGGCCTGTCCTGGGGATAGGCCATCAACAGTAAAATCCTGGGCAACCCCTTTGAGGCCATATCTTTTTAAAAAAATTATTTACCATAGCTGTAAGAGGTCATTTTTTCCAAGACGAGCTGTAGCACCATTTTGGGATACATCTAATGTATTGTATAACTTGTTGTGGGGGAACGGGGTGGAAAAAGTGCTCGGCTTTTACAGCATTCACCACGCGGTATAAGTGTCACACTAACCTTACTCTGCATTCTGTTACGATTATGAAAGGAACGGCCTTGTATAGTCTCTTTAATATGTTTCTATTTTTGCACTTTCTTTTTCAGTGTCCATCACATTCAAGTTGCTGTAAGATTTTTACGTTTCTTATGTTTTTTGTGCAAAATGAGTTGTGGTTCCCATTGCTGCCATTTTGCTGTACAGCTTTTTGAGCACTATTTATTGCATTTATGACGGAATGCAGAAAAAAACTGCAAACTCAGGGTACTTTCACACCAGCGTTAAAGTTTTCCGGTATTGAGTTCCATCATAGGGGCTCAATACCGGAAAAAAAAACTGATCAGTTTGGTCCTAATGCATTCTGAAAGGAAAGCAATCCGTTCAGTATGCATCAGGATATCTTCCGTTCCGTCCCTTTTACGGTATTTGGCTGGAGAAAATACTGCAGCATGCTGCGGTATTTTCTCCGGCTAAAATTCCGGAACACTTGCATTCATTTCCATTGAAATGTATTAAAATTGCTGCATTGACGGATTCGGTCTTCCAGTCTGCGCATGCGCAGACCTTTCAAAATGTGAAAAAATAAATACCGGATCCGTTTTTCTGGATGACACCGGAGAGACGGATCCGGTATTTCAATGCATTTGTCAGCAACGGAACTGCCTGCCGGAATCCAACAACGCTAGTGTGAAAGGGGCCTTAGCATTGTTTTCTTTCTTTATTTTTACAATGTTCGCAATGTGGTGTAAATATTGTGAAAACTTTCTCTGTCACTGCAGACTTGACAAAACAATTTATGAATTTTTTTTTTGGTTTCTTTTTTCCAAAAAATGATTTTTTTTATTTATTATTCTTCACGCTTTTTAATTATTTTTTTTTACCATCTAAACAGGGAACCTGAACATGAGATCTGAGATATCACTGATATGATACACTGCAATGCTACTGTTACAATCCAAGATGTCTGTCATTGTAAAACCGTATCCGGCAGCCCTGGAGGGGATTGTTGGGTCCCTGGCCGCCATAATGACTCATCAGAACCCAGCAATCATGTCTCGGGGGAGATAGTGGTGAAGGGTGGGAGGTGGGAGCCTCACACTAACTAGCTGATTGCCATAAGGTACTTTTATGGTTCAGGGGTTAAACTGTATTATTCGAGAGGGAGGGGTTCACAATGATGGAAATACATAGGGGGAAACTCATTATTCCCCATACGCCTCTTTTTGGTGTGGAAAAGTTGAAAATCCACCAGGTTTGCAACTTTTTAATGTATTTTGCAAGTCTATAAAAAGCGGTACGATGAGGGCATCGCAAGTGTGGGGCGACCACCACCGGCTAATTCATCATTAATTACACCAGAAAGTGGCATAAATAACTACTGAAATCTTAGGAAGCTACTAGCTGTCATAGATCTCATTACGGCGCACGGACTGCCGGAGGAGGCAGGTCATTTATGCTCGTCATAAATGACATGCCTCCTCCGGCAACGCAAATCCTATCAAGACCAGGATAGCACACCCCAGCCTGGATAAAGCCTCATTCACACTGTGACAAATACTACGCCTCGCGCCCGCTTGATGTCACCTACGTCAAGCTCATGAGACGCAGTATGGTCACTTGTTACCAAAGCGTGACATTACGCCCTCCAGAGAAGCAGGTAAGGTCAGCTTGGTACAGTTTACACAGATACTTCCTGTCCACGCGGGCACAGAGAGGCAACAAGCTGAGAGAGCCTTTTCACTGCCTCAGCCCGGGTATCTGCCACCAGCTTCTCGTTTGATATAAGCCGGTCCACTAACGGGATTACATAGGATGAGAAACCAACCCGTGGTAGCTTATAACTAGGCCACAACGCGGACGTGGGGATTCGTGATCTAGATACAAGGACAGCATAAGATTAAATTATATATTTAATCGCCTTAAGGGCACACAAAATATAACACTATACACATAGAGAATATATACAGTGGTCTAAGGTTACAGATACAGGTGATATAGGTACAACAGGGTTAAGCAGAGCAGAAGTCAGTTACCGGGTAGTCGAAAGGTCTATGATGGTGGAATAGTCCTTGGCTGCAGTCACGTGGGGGCGGTGATGTCAGTTTCCAGGTCTCTCCAAACACATTTGCATGATGTGACCCCCTTCAGAAAAGACGCCGCTCCCCTCCCTGATTATGGGTAGGGTCCACCTCTCCTACTCTGGTGCTGGCAGCAAATGACCCATAAAACCCCTTAGGGCTCATAGCCCCAGACCAGAATGTCGCAGGAATATGGCTCTGGGCCCAATTGATCCGCCTGGGTTCCAGCTACAACTAGAGTCCAAACATGCTACCGTTATTTGGTTTCTGTGGCATCCTAGCCTCAAGCCAGTAGAACATGGATGCTTGGCTTTGCCCCAGGGTCGCAAAAAGATAACCGAATTATGCCTGGCATGGACGGACGATTCATAATTCCTTATGAAATGTAGGTGCCAACATGTCTGGGAGGTATCATTGATCCTGGGCAAGAGCTGAGACCTCCTGCTGGGGGTTTTCATGCAGGATCAGCTTGCCTCCAAACTGGCTGGTTGAGGTGTGATTTTATCCACCTGGGGCCTCCTTGAAGCCTGGACCCCTGGAGCTTCCTTTCTTGCTTGCTGACCGTAGATGGCCGGGGGTACGAACATATTTTTCATGTACACTGACTGTGTACATGCCAAAAGGTGAATCAAATGACAATCAGGGCTGCCAATAAATGATAATCCATATTCCTCACACACACGTTCTTGTCCGTGCTCAAATCCATGAAAAGGTGGTCAGTGATGCCTCCGTGAAGATGCCTGTGAAGGATCCATGTGTCCATTTTATGCTGTCCATGTGTTATCTGTGTTTCATGGACACGATGCAGCTAAAAAAGAATTTTCAAAGCATCACTTCCCAATGATCCGTGAATAGGTTTAAATGGGACTATAATGGGCGTGATGGATCTGTGAACACGGACGAAATAGAGCATGCTTCCATGCTAAAACCACAGACTGTGCTAAAACCACGGACGTGTGAATACACAAATTAAAATGAATGGATACGTGTGCTGTCAGTGGAGAACATGTACAGCACATGGGGAGCACTGAGGTGTGAATGAGGCTTAAAGAGGTATTCCCATCTAAAGACAATGGGGGGATATCGCTAGGAGTCCTTCAGCCACCACTTTGGCTTGCTCCATTCTCGATATAGGTGCAGGTCCCAGGGGTAGGACCCGCACCTATCAGACAATGGGTCTATGTCCTAGCGATATGCCCCCGTTGTCTCAGATGAGACAACTACTTTAAGTCAGGGCCATAGTGTTCTAAAATTGTGTGAAGCTGTAAGATGCTCATTAAGTCGCTCTCTCTGTCTCCACAGGTGGCGCTCTGACTTGCAAAGTGTGTACGACTGCCAATGCTAAATTCTGCAATGCCTCCAGCGTGGTCTGTCCTGAGGATCATGTCTGCGCCTCCTCCTACACCCTGACGAATACACGTGCGATACTTTATTATACTTTTTATGCGGCAGATATTTATCACATCCCCTATACTGTGTGGTTGACAACCACCTATGGCATCTGTAATACCCCAGAGTGGTATTACCATTTCTGCACTCCGCTACTGTCTCTAATGGTCTAACATAAATGTCATCTTTGTATTTATTTCCAGGACCTTCACATTGTGTATTCATAATCTTGCTATGTTACTGTTATGTTCATGTACTGTGCCTGGTTCCCCAGCAGGAGGCAGCAGCTATATCGCAGAGAGATATTTAGATAGAATAGAACTTACCATTCCATTCTCTACCCTTTGGGCAGAAGTGGGCCAGTCCTGTCCTAACATTATATTCAATAACCTTTCTATACTGTTTTGTCATGTAAACTCATTTGCATAAACTTGGGCATATGGGAAATACATGCAAATAGTGTTTCAGCTGAAAAACAAGGCAGATTCAGCTAATTTGCATGTCTTTTCCATATGCCCAAGTTTATGCAAATGAGTTTACATGACAAAACAGTATGGAAAGGTTATTGAATATAATGTTAGGGCAATTAGAAAACTGAAAATTGTTATGCAGCCCTCCTAAGCAGTGAGAGAAGAGTTAGCTGGCATCCCAAAAAAAATTAACAATTTTTGTCACCCTAATGATAATGATCTAGGTGCTCAGGTCCCCCAAAAAAGGGGTGGTTAGGGTCAGCACATCCCAATGCGTAGGTGCATGTTGCTGTGGCTGCAAATATATATATGAAAAACACATAGTGCAACACCACTCTACAAACCAACTAAAGTACAAAGGTATATTATATTGCAAATGCTATGCTAATAACTTAGAGATGCTTAGCAAATACATTTTGTACAAAATCATTTGAGCCCGTCTGCCGCACGCCAAGGCGATCTCTATAAGACGGGTCCTAACACTAAAACTCACCTGTTATGTGCTATGACAGCGATCATGAAATTCAGGAAGTGCACGTCCCACATGCATGCTGGGCCCCTTTTGGTTTATATCTGTGTGGTGCCAAAATGGTCTTATAGAGATCGCCTTGGCGTGCGGCAGACGGGCTCAAATGAATTTGTACTTTATTTGGTTTGTAGAGTGCTGTTGCACTATAAATAATAAGAAGGTATGACTGATAGTATAATGAGGACTAATAGAAGTTATTTATAATAAGTGAGAAAAGAATAATCTAGAATATTTGCTATTACGAAGATATAGCATTATATTCTAGATCTTTGCGAATTCTAGAAGTGCCGATATTCGCGATAAAAATTTGCGATTAGAATATTCGCTCTCAACACTACTCATAAAACACCCTGACTCCTTGCAGATTTACAATGTGTCCGGAGGGGGTCAACATGCAAAGGCACCCCACTCCACAGATAGAAAACAGACCGAAAGTCCAGCTACCAGACTAAAGCAGAGTTTAGGACAGCAGAGAGAGAAAGCAGAGTTATCAACTTTGCCTGTCAGTTTATGCCAAAGCCTGCTGGAACCAAGAGAAAGCCTGACTATTTTCTGGATGCAAGTAAAGCTGTTGAACCTTATAAGAGTCTGGACTCCATATTTAGTCTTGACCTCCACCATTACTCATCCCCTTTATTGCTTCGGAGCTAACCCTGGGGATCGGCTGTATCCAGGTAGGACCACCGTAACACATACAGAGACAGAGACAATTAGGGCTGCACCACAACACTTGGTATTCCTATAGACCTGGGACACAATCGGTCCTGGGGGGCGGCACGTTGCACTTCCTGTACACTGCTCGCAGGGGTTGCCATCATGCTGGGACCTTAAATAATACATAATTCTGCAATATTATGATGAATTACTTTCTCCTCTTCTACTTCTTTGTCTTTTTGCCAGTCTTCACTGTAGTTCTGGAATTCTGATCATGAAACTGCTAGATCTGTATGAACTCCTTATTTTTAGAGGAGCACTGCAGGGCACGGATTATTGTCATTTAGTAGTTCTGTATGAAGAAGAATAGCCAGAAGCAAAGTCAGAAGTAATATAGAATACCTTATATTGTCTGTTATTATAGATGGGGCGATATTCTCCATGTTGTGTGCTCCCAGACATCAGTGTGATGCCCCCGGCAGTATCAGTGCATCCAGCGGTCGACTCCAGAGAAGCACAACCTGCTGTGACACAGATAACTGTACTCCACCGCCCCCCACATGTAAGTATCACCGACCACCATGAATCATCGCTACAGCCCCTGACCTTTAACTATATACAAAGCAAACACATTGCAAAATCCCATGTGCCCAAGCTGGAGGCCCCAATGGCCCCTTCAGTGCCCTCTGCATTACTAAGGGGAGGGTCCTAGTCCACTATAGTGGGTACATTATTTATGTTGAAAGTTGGCATATGCAGTTCTATTCTACAGTATGTATATTATAACAGATGTTCAAATAGAAAATATGTGGCATATTATCTGAATTTCTGGACCAGAGTATTCTAATACACAGTACAGACCAAAAGTTTGGACACACCTTCTTATTCAAAGAGTTTTCTTTATTTCCATGACTATGAAAATTGTAGATTCACACTGAAGGCATCAAAACTATGAATTAACACATGTGGAATTATATACATAACAAAAAAGTGTGAAACAACTGAAAATCTGTCATATTCTAGGTTCTTCAAAGTAGCCACCTTTTGCTTTGATTACTGCTTTGCACACTCTTGGCATTCTCTTGATGAGCTTCAAGAGGTAGTCACCTGAAATGGTTTTCACTTCACAGGTGTGCCCTGTCAGGTTTAATAAGTGGGATTTCTTGCCTTATAAATGGGGTTGGGACCATCAGTTGCGTTGTGGAGAAGTCAGGTGGATACACAGCTGATAGTCCTACTGAATAGACGGTTAGAATTTGTATTATGGCAAGAAAAAAGCAGCTAAGTAAAGAAAAATGAGTGGCCATCATTACTTTAAGAAATGAAGGTCAGTCAGTCCGAAAAATTGGGAAAACTTTGAAAGTGTCCCCAAGTGCAGTCACAAAAACCATCAAGCGCTACAAAGAAACTGGCTCACATGCGGACCGCCCCAGGAAAGGAAGACCAAGAGTCACTTCTGCTGCGGAGGATAAGTTCATCCAAGTCACCAGCCTCAGAAATCGCAGGTTAACAGCTGCTCAGATTAGAGACCAGGTCAATGCTACACAGAATTCTTGCAGCAGACACATCTCTAGAACAACTGTTAAGAGGAGACTGTGTGAATCAGGCCTTCATGGTAGAATATCTGCTAGGAAACCACTGCTAAGGACAGGCAACAAGCAGAAGAGACTTGTTTGGGCTAAAGAACACAAGAAATGGACATTAGACCAGTGGAAATCTGTGCTTTGGTCTGATGAGTCCAAATTTGAGATCTTTGGTTCCAACCACCGTGTCTTTGTGCGACGCAGAAAAGGTGAACGGATGGACTCTACATGCCTGGTTCCCACCGTGAAGCATGGAGGAGGAGGTGTGATGGTGTGGGGATGCTTTGCTGGTGACACTGTTGGGGATTTATTCAAAATTGAAGGCATACTGAACCAGCATGGCTACCACAGCATCTTGCAGCAGCATGCTATTCCACCCGGTTTGCGTTTAGTTGGACCATCATTTATTTTACAACAGGACAATGACCCCAAACACACCTCCAGGCTGTGTAAGGGCTATTTGACCATGAAGCAGAGTGATGGGGTGCTGCGCCAGATGACCTGGCCTCCACAGTCACCGGACCTGAACCCAATCGAGATGGTTTGGGGTGAGCTGGACCGCAGAGTGAAGGCAAAAGGGCCAACAAGTGCTAAGCATCTCTGGGAACTCCTTCAAGACTGTTGGAAGACCATTTCAGGTGACTACCTCTTGAAGCTCATCAAGAGAATGCCAAGAGTGTGCAAAGCAGTAATCAAAGCAAAAAGTGGCTACTTTGAAGAACCTAGAATATGACATATTTTCAGTTGTTTCACACTTTTTTGTTATGTATATAATTCCACATGTGTTAATTCATAGTTTTGATGCCTTCAGTGTAAATCTACAATTTTCATAGTCATGAAAATAAAGAAAACTCTTTGAATGAGAAGGTGTGTACAAACTTTTGGTCTGTACTGTATATTTTTGGGGATTTATAAATAATTGATGATTATATATCCTTTTTTTATTTATTTATTTTTTATTATTGTTGATTATTTATTTGACTTTTTAATTTTTTATGAATTTATTTTATGAACATATTTATTTAATTATTTATTATTTTACTCTTACTATTTGTTGATCACATCTTAATATTTGTTTTATATCTATTTGTTTATTTGCTTATTTTTTTTTATAAATAATTGCTGATTATCTTTTTTATTTCCTGTTATTTAGTATTTATTATTTGAGTATTTATTTATATTTTTAATTTCTTTTCTTTTATGGATTTATTTTTTCAGTTTAGCATTTATTATTTAGTGCTTTTTATTTATGTATTGATTATTTTTAATATGTATTCATCTGTACTTATTAATTATTTATTTGATATTTATAATTAATTGTTAATTATTTATAATTCTTATTTATTATTTATTGATGATTAATTTGCTATTTACAGTATAATTATTTGTGTATTTATCATTTCTATTTAGTATTGATGATTATTTGTCTTTTTAAATTTTATTTATGTATTTATTTGTATTTTTCTAGCTTATTTTTTTTTACTGCTCATTATTTATTTATTCAATTCTTATTTTTTTATTTTTTTTTATTTTAGTACCCGATTATAATTTTCAGCCAAATGGCTTAACCTGCCAAACCTGCTTATCTGTCTCCTCAAAGTGGTGTTCCTCTATGCATACCATAGACTGTACTGGAGAGGAAGATGCCTGCTTGCTCCAAACCAGCCAATACTATGGTAAATTAGATAAAATAGATAGATATAGTAAAATGAAACAAATATTCCCACCAAAAGTGGTCTACAGATAAAAGAGGATGGACATTCGCAAAACTAAAATGGTGCTCCATCTTTTGTGCTAATTCTTGCCATCTGGACCACCATTATTAGGCCCATTCACTCATAGCCCTCACAGCAACCATGCTGGCTATAACCTCTGTGCAGTTATCACAAGCCAACCCTTCGCCAAGTTTTTATCAGTAATCATATGGTCTACCTCCATGGTACATTTATCCTTGGTCAAGAGAGAACTTGACCTCAACTTGCCACTCTTCTAACTGCTCAGCTGTTGCAAAACTACAACTCCAAGCATATTGAGAGGCATAGTTTTGCAACAGCTCTAAGACTACAGGTTGGACATCACTGTTTTAGGTCTTTTCCATTGAGCCTAAATAAGAGGTGTCCAACACTGAAGAGCAGATTAGAAACCATAGTGTAGTTGAGGTAGACCAGTCCTTTTGAAGTCTTCATCTAAATTTGGGCTAAAGAAGTAACAAGCCCCAAAATCATAATTTGATTCTTCATCAGAAATAAGAAAGGTCATGGAGCCCCTAAACCTGGATAGGCTACAAGAGACCATGAAAAGGGCATGATGTGGCCTCTTAAAACAACTACCAGATCTCAAGAACCCCTGACAATCAGCTGTTATTTCTGGGGAGACCTGACAGCAAGTCTTCAATTTCCCTCACCCCTAGAAGAGAAGCTTTTCACAGTGCCCGTTAAAGTCATAGATGGCCTCCAGAATGAAAGATACTGTCTATAGCCACTCTATCTAAGTGGGGATGGTCCTGAAAAAAGTACCACCTACTCCCTAATTGAGTATTTTGTGATGCATTTTCTAAAGCAGAGAACTGTAAATTATTATGTATTTATTACATTTTGTTACTTTATATTTGAAAGTATTATGTGCTGATATTTTGGCGGTTCTTTTTGTAGCTCCCATAAGGAGATCAGCAGCAATTCGTGGATGTGCCACTAAAAGTATCTGCTCTCTCGGCACCCAGAGGATAGAATTTGGCACCCTTAAAATGAAGTTCAAGTATTCATGTGTATTCGCCGGAAGTACACATCTGCAAAACGGATTGGTCGCTCCTTTGACTGTTGCACTCGCAGTAGTAAAATATTTCGCATCACAAAAATGAACATAAACTGAGATTAAAATATGGTCGGAGGTGATACAAAGAGTATATTAAATATTACTATATATTTATATTATTATATTGTTATATCAGTTGACATGACTCATTTTTGCTGCCACACTCAGTTTTTTTTAGTACAATAGAGTAGCACAACACACTTTGCCCCTGAATACAATCACGTCACATATGATGGTCCCTGAAAATTTAGCTCTACACACACAATGACCTGGCGTAGCTATAGGAGAAGCGGCTGCTTTGGGGCCCAAACTCAGAAGGGGCCCACCCAGGAGGAGGACTAAAAGATTTTATTGTCAGGGGCCCCTCCACAGTATTATAAAATAACATTATACAGAGAGACACTGTAGGAAATGAACAGAGCGGCTGCCGGGCCTCGTCTGAGAGAGAGATCTTGACTAGCCACAGGAGTGGGGGTTGCATGGGAGGAGGGGGTTGCGAAGAAGTTTCGGATGGGGGGGTATTAAAAAATGTATTGTGAAGCCCAGTCATTTCTAGCTATGCCACTGCATCTAATAATAGTGTCACATGCTGCCCCTCCTGAAAATAATACTATAGAATGTGCCACACACAAATTGCAGCTACTTTATTAGATACTATAGAATGTTCACTCTTGTTTGGACTTTTCCTTCAGTACTTGGGTGTTGCTCCGCTGTTGTTCCCTCCAACAATTTTCAAGAGTTATGTCATTTGCAGAGGAAAGTTGGAACAATAACAATAACATCTGATGCAATGACCTCAGTCACAGATACTGAATAAACTGAAGTGGGGAAGAAATGTCAGAGCCGAGGCAAAAGTTACATTAAATATTAAGATCTATTTCAGATCTTGAGTAAGCTTGTAAAAAAAAAACATACATTTCTTGTACTGATTCTGAATTACACAATGTTTCCTTTTCTACTAATGTATAAAGCTAGAAAAAATAGAAATAAAAAAAAATACTGCTGTTTTCTTGTTTCACTGGAGCATGGACTAAAAGAGGTATTCTGTATTTTGAGAAGTCCCACAGCGGTGATTGGAGAGGTGGCCACTAACATTGTCAGACTAAAGTCCATTGGGCCCACCAGAGGAAATTATTCTGTGGGGCGTGGGCCCGCTCTCTGTGTATATAGGACCTGTATAATTAGGGCTCTATTATTGCCAGAGCTTGGGCCCACCGGAAGATTGTCTGGTTCTCACATGCATGTCTTGTTCTACATTTCATGGCAGGGTCCTGTTCTTCAGAAAGGAACAGGTCTAAAAGTTGCCAAGAGGTTCAAGAGCAGATGCCTACTTTTAGCGTATCTGAAAGTGATGACTGTCTCAGGTCCCGCAGAGTCAAACACCTCCCACCACCTTCTCAGCTGCCACAAGCATCTGAAGCTGCATCAGTAGTACCTAAAAGTCGCCGATAGGAATAACCCTTCAACTACCAACTGGTTAAGCCTGGGCCCCTTAGCAAACTGCTGAAGGGCAGCTTCTGCTACACTTTGTGCAGCAGGGGCTCCCTCCATTTTCATCCACCCGTTGGGCCACGCTCAGTCCTCTTCCTGAGGATGTCCTGATGCTGACTACTACAATACATATGTAACACCCCAGAGTTGTGTTACTACATGCCTCTACCCCGCTACTATCATCTAAGAGCCTTCATACTGTCATCAGATAGGATTTTGCTCATGTCCTCCACAAAAGTACATATAAAACTATGTTTAATGTAATGGTACATGTAATTATCCTGGTTACCAGCAGGTGGCAGCATCATTGGTAGAGATAGTCTTAATGTTATGGCAGTTCAGAGTGGAACAATCCTGTTCTATTCTGCCACGCACCCCCCCCCTTCTAGAGAGAATTGGGCTAATCCTTTTTCCTGCACCAAGGGAAGAAAGTAGACGTGGCCATATACCCAGTCTGAGCACCCTCAGCTCTGCTGGAGGAAGAAGCAGAAACTACAGGCAAACTCCAAAGTTCTAGGGAAAAAACATCCCCTGAGAAACCATCTGTGAGATAAGTCCAGAGACCTAGGAGAAGCCTATTCCTCCTCAGCTAGTCTGTCCCCACACTGCAGAGTTACAGATAAGTACAGAAGCTAACCCTGCCACAGTTTCAGAGCTATCAGACGTTTATCCTGCAAGCTCCACATTTAAAGCAGAAGTACTTATTCCTGCCAATCATTGCCAAAACCTGCTGGGACCAAGAGACCAAAGCTGTATACTGTTTGGATGCAAGTTATTTCAAGTAAACCCCAAAAACAACAGAACAGCAAATATATAATACAAAGATAACACATTTTTATTAGACTAGTAGTTTAAAATATAGTTACATATACATACTGTATGTTAGCAGCATTACATTCACAGGAAAAAGTACCCGCAGGACCACTACCCATGGTACATACAGGTAAAATGATCCTATAATTGAAGGGATAAAATAAATTCCAATAACAAATAAGTAAAGTACAAAGTGCTACAGTACAAATCAATACATACAGGAGACAACAGTATAAAGTGTACAGACCAAAGTAACCCTGAATCCCGGCACGTGTTTCGCGGTCGCTTTCTCAAGGGATATGTGTGGTGTATGCTCACTACCTATATATACCTTATTCATTAAGTTGATTAGATGCACATGGGGAGAACACCTGATACGATCAAAGTGTGAAA